>NC_057797.1:620795648-620796688 GCF_018294505.1 Triticum aestivum
GGGAGCGAGCTCGGGGGAGGTTGGGGAGGCCGTCGGGGACGAGCGGGCGACGGGGAGCAGGCCGGCGGGGTAGGAGCTCCGGGCGGCGGCGTCGTTCCACGGCGAGGAGGACGGGGGCAACGTGCTCGGTGGAGGTCGGGGAGGTCGGCGGGGACGAGCGGCGGAGAGGAGCAGTCCGGTGGGGAAGGGGAAGCAGGCCGGCGAGGGAGCTCCGGTCGCCGGCGCGTCTAGGCGGCAACGGGCGCGCGAGGGAGAAGGGCGAGGTCGTCGCGGCGACGGGCGACGGGGTCGGGGGTTTGCCCCGGTCCAGATCCAACCGAGAGAGGGAGGAGGAGGCCGGGAGGTGCTGGGCCGGCGAGGTGGCGTCGCGGAGGAGGATGGAGGCGCGGTGGGTGTGGCGATGGGAGGCGTCGGGAGCGCGGGATCGATCCCGATCCAGATCGGATCGGGAGGGGGGAGTGGCGACGTGGGGCTAGGGTTTCGGGCATCCAGGGGGAAGTAGAGGGCGCGGTTGGGCCGGCCTGGTTGGCCCAGAGGCCAGCTGGGTTGTGGCCCAGTGGGGGGTTCTTTCTCTCTCTTATTCTTCTTTTTTTTGTTTTCTTTTTTTCCTTTTCTTTTATTTATTCCTTTCGGTTTTATTAAATTATTAATTTATTTCAATTTTGAAGAATGTGAGAACAACACCTAAATATGGTATGTTAAAGATACCACTGCCACATTAATTTGGACAGCTAAATAAAATAGTTCAATATTTTACAAAATACAAAAGGCATTTAATTACTTTCTTTTGCTGCTGTTTTATTTTCTTTTGAGCATTTAAACTTTTTATAAAAATGTGGTTTCATCACCATAATTACCTATGTATTATTTGGTTCACTCCGAACATTTAAATTTTAATATTTGAAAACTTTTATTGTTTGCTCGATTTTGAATTTGAAATTCGAACTAGGTTCCGAACTAACGCGAGTTTATCCACAGTAACCGAGGTGACGTGGCATCATTAGCGGGGATTACTGTAGCTTAATTACCCGGGCGTCACA
>NC_057797.1:620796698-620804003 GCF_018294505.1 Triticum aestivum
CCAAGGGGCCCCGTGGGGGGGGCGTGTGGCCTGCTGGGCCGAAGCCCAGGGGGCAAGGGGGGGTTCTCCTTTTCTTTTTCTTTTTTTTTGGTTTTGTTTTCTGTTTTTTTTGTGTTTTCTTTCTCTTATTTATTTTATGTTCTGTTCTATTTCATTTTCAATCATTTAGACATTCAAAAAAATATGTTTGCTGCACTATAATTACCTATGCCATTTTTGGCATAGCCCGAACATTTTAGTTTAATATTTTGAAAACTTTTATAATTTAACTTTATTTTAATGTTTGAATTTGACTCGGTTTTGGACTAACGGTAGATTATCAATAGTAACCGGGGTGACGTGGCATGATTATCGTTGGATTACTGTAGCTTAATTACCCGGGCGTCACAATTCTCCTCCACTACAAGAAATCTCGTCCCGAGATTTAAGAGGGGGTATAAGGGGGAAGGTCTGGTTACGAAATCCTAACGAATCTTCTCAGTCTTGGTTGCTCTTCTCGAAGAGGTCGACCCATTATATTGATGTCTTCCTTTCTCTGCTTCAGGTCATCATGATGAAGTCATCATCCTTTCTTCGGAAATTTCATCATACTAACGAAAGATTAAGGGGGTATACCGAAGAATGGATCTCTGCAGGGTAGATTATTTGGTAGACAACAACGAGGAAGGTGGCGGAAAGTAACTCTCGAATTGAAATTCAAGACAATATCGAGAGCAAAGCAAGAAGGTGCAAAATAGAAGTTTCAAGCGCATAGGCAATCGTTCGTTGCCTGAAGCGAAGTGTGAAAGGGGTTCAGAGCAATGGGAATAAGTATTGCGTCTGATACCAGATTGATGATCTCATCGGAAGGTGGCTCGTGAATTACACACGAGGCCACGCGTGAGGAATAACTTTGGGAACAGGGGGTGTACAGGAGAGTCAGGTTTCGATCCTGTGGAACGGTGGGTTATGGGCCCACCATGTGGGTTAAAAATAGGAAGGGCGGAGACGTCTTGCGCGATCATGCAAGCAAGGCATGCCAGAGGGTAGCCTGTCGATTAAGTCGGCAACAACGTCGATACCAAGGGCGAGGGACGAAGAGAACCATTTTCCTGCTCGTTGAACGAGGCGGGCCAATAGGCAAAGTTCTCGTCCATCGATGGTTACCGGAATATCATCAACAATCATAACAGGTTTTTACTGACAGAGTTGTACACCGAGGTGCTTACAAAAGCGGTGACTTATTACTGCTTAGATCATATGGATCACAAGGGAGGTTAAACAAAACAATGGAAAGGAAAAGGTGATCATGAGATTAAACAGAACAATGGAAAAGAAAATGTGTTTAAACACACATTTCAGGGATATATCCTTCCCAAGGACAAGCAGAGCAAGATATCCATGACAGGATATAAAGTAGAAAACCATTTAGGTAAGGGGGGAGGAATCTCATGATATTACTCATACAATGGTGTTAGGATAATTGATAAATAAATCTAGCATCGTGCTTCAAATGTTCCTGTTGCAAATCGGAGTACCATTGACATGCTTCGAGATAGCATTGACATGGTCTTCAGGTGAATATCAGACTTTGGAAACACGAAGGATCCATCAGGAATAACTTGTAGAATAAGTCTTACAATTTCCTCAGGGAAGAATGGCTAAATTTGCTAAAAAGGATACTACAATAATGGGTCCTCCACCCAGGGGGGGGGTGCTAGGCATGACATCATGTTACCAGGTCATCAAAGGACCAATGTTATAACTCTTGAAAATATGTTCCAACCATCATATCTGACCGAGATTCGGATCCGATTGGTGTCATGATACCCCAGACTCAGGATGTCCGAGAAGAAAAACTGCGGCACATATCGACGAAATGACATTGTAAGATTCTCGGGAAATGAACTATGGAAGCGGGTTCCTGAAACAATAGTTCATCATTAAACCAAGGAGAGGACAAGGAGGTGTCTGGTGAACTCAACGGCAATTCACCGAGATTCCCAAAAAAATGGATTTCCACCATTAAGTGAACAAGGAGATAACATTTGTCAGATCAAATGATATAAGGAAGTATGCTCGAGGAAAACATACACAATTAAACATTGGTTGAAGGGTGCGCCCGAAATATGGGTTGGGTTGCACGACCAATGTCAGAATGGTGATTCAATAATCAATAGCCTAAGAATAAACTTTCGACCATTAACTTCAAAAATAGGGTTGCTAGAAGGAAAGAATCCAAACAACACTGTTCACTTGTTGGAATTAACACGGGGACCAAGAAAGAATGGTGATGGTGAGAAGTATTTCCATGTCAAGAATTCTCAAGAGGTGGAACAAATCTCAGAACATTCTTGACATAAAGGATGGTAATACTCCAAGGTAAAGAAGAACAATTGCAGGATAGCAAGGAACTCAAGGTATAACACCAAACATGAACAAGCTTGTGTTGGTGGGAAGGCAATAAAGTGGTCGATGATAATACAATTCATCGAGGGCAAGGATGGTATTTCTCATCATGAATTCAATTGATATCCTGGATGAACTCAGAATGTTGATGATCACGACACCGTTGTCGCGAGAGTTCATGAAGATGTAATCGATCGGCGACGACATCAAGTCAAAGTAATGATGAAGTGAAAGGTTATTGGAACCAAGGGTACAACACAAACTCGAAATCAAGCTTGATGTTCAAAGCGAAATGATATGACAAGGAAGATCGACGTAAGTCTAGATCATCATCGAAAGTTGTGCTCCGGAAGAAGGACCGGGTAGCACAGTTAAAATTAGCTCGATAATGATATAGCCGATCAGGCTAGGAACGACTTGAAGGATTAATAAATTTGTAAGCAGTGTTGGGTTCAAATACTTGTTGAATCGCAATGCGAACTCGATTCAGTTATCGGTGTCTTTGAGTTTTTAATAACTCAGAGCCCGTGAAAAATATGAATCAGTGAGAAGGTAGTACTTGATGAACTCATAAAAATTTAGGCAGTTCCATGATAATCTTGAGATACCAGGGGGTAATACTCGACACAAGATCAAAGTAAAGATTGGACGGGTGTATTAATCCATAGAAGACAATTGTTTTAACTTGTCCGAGAAATGGAATCAAGGAAGAACAATCATGGTCGGAACCACGGTTGCAAGGGATCAATTCACAGATACCATATGTTAGTTATCAAGGAAATAGTTATTATTACAAGAAGCTTCCATGATAGGATATACATCGCGTCCATGGGCATGAACACCAGGTTCGAGGTCGACTCCCACTTCTCCAAAGCATAACCTTACATTCACTTCTCGTTTCGATAATGGCATTAGTGTTGAAAGTTATACCTGGTGAAATACCAGATGAGTATGACCCGTGAAAACTTCCGAGTTCACACATAGTAAGGAAGGCGTAGGTTCAACCCATCAGGGCGTCTTACGAACATATACCACAAACTTCGGGGTAAATAATACAAGCTCGAAAGTAGAGCATTGTTCAAAAGCAGATGATACAATTTACCAAGGCATTATATACCCATGGAAAGGCTCTCAAGGTTATTCAATATGAAGGACACTGTCGGATAAAATCCAACAAAGGAACCGATGGTCCACAAGGGATCTGAGGTGAGCACCGGTACTCAACTAGAGGAAGCAGATTATAGAAACAACTGACTAACTCAATTGTCAAATGCAAAGGAATTATGATTTCCAAATCAAGGGATCAGAAGCAATGCTCTGATTAGGGGTGGATAAGTTGAATAGCCGTAGGGTACAATCAAAGACAATTGGATTGGTTGAGAACCAATTCCAGTAAAAAGAATGGCAGCTCAGCCGGAAAAGTAACTTATAAGGATCAATGATGATTGCGTGAATTCGCAAACATATTGAGTCAACAGACTCAAAATGGTAATGACAAGGAATGTCAATATGACAACGAGACTTATGGGATTATCCATAATGCAAGCAAGCAAGAATTTCAAGAGCCAAAGGCCCCAAAGGATTTTTGGAAGATCGAATATTATTTCGAAGACTTTTGTGAAACACATGAACAACTGGGGATGAGCGGATACTCGACAAGTGCGAGGATTTATTCGAAGGGGTATTCATGTGGCAAAGAACTGCTAGGCAGTAGGCACAAAGTATTCTCGGAACAATAGAGAAAACTTCGGGGTATCTTGTAATAACAAGATCAATGGGGGATGATCGTATGAATGGCAAGTGTAAGTAGTTATCCATACGGATTTATCGGTGGTCAGGAATAGCCAAAGTGATGGGCACAAGTCTCGAGAGAACATCAGAGAATATCTTCGGAATCTTCTGATGTAGCAGGCGATCCTCTGCAATAAGGGGCTCTTCGGGTGGATGCGATCACGAGATCCTAATCTTAGAGTTAGCAAATTCATTTAACCCGAATAGTAGAGAGATCAGAGTCCCAGAGTATAGGTCGAGGAGTAAAAGATCCTACTACCACCCAATGGCGACGTGTGCCCGTAAGACACACAGCCATGTTAGTAAAAGTTTTGCAATGTCTAGACTCGACTTCGGCCAAGGAGTATGGAAGGGGGATTCCTACAGGCAGTCGGCTCTGATACCAACTTGTGACGCCCCCGATTCAATCGTACACTAATCATGCACGCAAATGTGTACGATCAAGATCAGGGACTCACGGGAAGATATCACAACACAACTCTAAAACATAAATAAGTCATACAAGCATCATAATACAAGCCAGGGGCCTCGAGGGCTTGAATACAAGTGCTCGATCATAGACGAGTCAGCGGAAGCAACAATATCTGAGTACAGACATAAGTTAAACAAGTTGCCTTAAGAAGGCTAGCACAAACTGGGATACAGATCGAAAGAGGCGCAGGCCTCCTGCCTGGGATCCTCCTAACTACTCCAGGTCGTCGTCAGCGGGCTGCACGTAGTAGTAGGCACCTCCGGTGTAGTAGGGAGTCGTCGTCGATGTTGGCGTCTGGCTCCTGGACTCCAGCATCTGGTTGCGACAACCAGAAAGAAAGGAAAGGGGGAAAAAGGGGGAGAAAGCAACCGTGAGTACTCATCCAAAGTACTCGCAAGCAAGGAACTACACTACATATGCATGGGTATATGTTTAAGGAGGCCATATCAGTGGACTGAACTGCAGAATGCCAGAATAAGAGGGGGATAGCTAGTCCTATCGAAGACTATGCTTCTGGCAGCCTCCGTCTTGCATCAAGTAGAAGAGAGCAGATCGAAGTCCTCCAAGTAGCATCTCCAAGTAGCAACTCCAAGTAGCATCTCCAGTAGTATCGCATAGCATAATCCTACCCGGCGATCCTCTCCTCGTAACCCTGTGGAAAAGCGATCACCGGGTTGTCTGTGGAACTTGGAAGGGTGTGTTTTATTAAGTATCCGGTTCTAGTTGTCATAAGGTCAAGGTACAACTCCAAGTCGTCCTGTTACCGAAGATCACGGCTATTCGAATAGATTAACTTCCCTGCAGGGGTGCACCACATAGCCCAACACGCTCGATCCCATTTGGCCGGACACACTTTCCTGGGTCATGCCCGGCCTCGGAAGATCAACACATCGCAGCCCCACCTAGGCTCAATAGAGAGGCCAGCACGCCGGTCTAAACCTAAGCGCACAGGGGTCTGGGCCCATCGCCCATAGCACACCTGCACGTTGCGTACGCGGCCGAAAGCAGACCTAGCCTAGTGGCGTTCCAGTCCAATTCGGCGCGCGCCGCTCCGTCGCTGACGTCTGAAGTGCTTCGGCTGATACCACGACGTCGGGATACCCATAACTACTCCCGCGTAGATGGTTAGTGCGTATAGGCCAGTAGCCAGACTCAGATCAAATACCAAGATCTCGTTAAGCGTGTTAAGTATCCGCGAATGCCGAACAAGGCCAGGCCCACCTGTCTCCTAGGTGGTCTCAACCTGCCCTGTCGCTCCGCCACAAAGTAACAGTCGGGGGCCGTCGGGAACTCAGGCCCACCACTACCTGGATGGAGCCACCTACCCCTTCAGCCCCCATCTCCGAACAGTATCACAGGTAATGTAACTGTGTAAAGTATATAGTATATGCCCGTGATCACCTCCCGAAGTGATCACAGCCCAGTAGTATAGCATGGCAGACGGACAAGAGTGTAGGGCCACTGATGGAACACTAGCATCCTATACTAAGCATTTAGGATTGCGGGTAAGGTATCAATGACTGTAGCAGCAATGACAGGCTATGCATCAGAATAGGATTAACGGAAAGCAGTAACAAGCTACACTACTCTAATGCAAGTAGTATAGAGAAGAGTAGGTGATATCTGGTGATCAAAGGGGGGGCTTGCCTGGTTGCTCTGGCAAGGAGGGGTCATCTTCGGTGTAGTCGAACACACGGACACCGGCATCGGTCTCAGAGTCTACCGGAAAGAAGTAACGAAGGGGGAACACAATAAATAACAAAGCAATCAAATGTAACACAAAGCAAGATGCGGCAATATGCGGTGCTAGGTATGTCCTAACGCGGTATTATGTGATACCGGCGAAAGGTGGAAACATCCGGGAAGTATCCCCGGTGTTTCGCGTTTTCGGACAGATGAACCGGAGGGGAAAAGTTGCGTGTTTGATAGGTTAGGGGGTGTGGTGGACGAACGGGCTGCGTATCCGAATTCGTCTCGTCGTTCTGAGCAACTTTCATGTTGAAAATATTTTAATCCGAGTTACGGATTAAAAGATATGATTTTCTAAAGATTTTAAAACATTTTTTGATTTTAATTATATATTTAATTAATTCGAAAAATGGAATTATGACGTCAGCATGATGTCATGCGGACGTCAGCAGTCAACTAGTCAGTTGACCTAGTCAAACTGACATGTGGGTCCCACTGTCATTGTGTGTTAACTAATTAACCATGTTAATTAGATTAATTAACAGATTAGTTAGGTTAGTTATTTAATTAGGTTTATTAAACATAATTAATTAAGTTAATTAATTTAATTAATTAATTAATTTAATTATATTTTTATTATTATTAATATATATATATTTTATCTCCTTCTTTTTTTTTGTTTTGGGGGCTTGAGGCCCCACTTGTCATAGGCCCATAAGGGCCTAACGGACCGGGTGCGCCCGATCGGGCGGTTTTTGGGCGCAGGGCGAAGCCCCCAGGACTGTGGCGCGGGCGCACGGCGACCGTGGCCGGAGCAGCGGCACGGCGGGGCCAGGGCGGAGCCGAGGCCGAGAGGGCGCTCGCCCGCAGGGACGGCGAGGCCATGCCCGCGGCTGGTGACGGCCTCAGGGCGGGTGGTCGCCGGCAGGGTCGGTGCGACCGAGCCGTGGCCAGCGAGAGGGGCC
>NC_057797.1:620804581-620843680 GCF_018294505.1 Triticum aestivum
TGGGCCAAGGGGCCCCGTGGGGGGGGGGCGTGTGGCCTGCTGGGCCGAAGCCCAGGGGGCAAGGGGGGGGTTCTCCTTTTCTTTTTCTTTTTTTTTTGGTTTTGTTTTCTATTTTTTTTTGTGTGTTCTTTCTCTTATTTATTTTATGTTCTGTTCTATTTCATTTTCAATCATTTAGACATTCAAAAAAATATGTTTGCTGCACTATAATTACCTATGCCATTTTTGGCACAGCCCGAACATTTTAGTTTAATATTTTGAAAACTTTTATAATTTAACTTTATTTTAATGTTTGAATTTGACTCGGTTTTGGACTAACGGTAGATTATCAATAGTAACCGGGGTGACGTGGCATGATTATCGTTGGATTACTGTAGCTTAATTACCCGGGCGTCACAACGGTACCTGCCGTTCCGAGTAAATTTGTATGTGCCAAACTCTAAACCTTCAAATAAATATCATGTTTTGTATGCTCGAATAGCTCATGTGTCAACTAGGGTTGTCCGTATCTTCCATGTTAGGCGGGTTATTCTCAAGAGGAGTGGACTCCGCTCCTCACTCACGAGATAAATGGCTGGTCACCGAGATGCCCAGTCCCATGCTTTATGCAAACTAAATCAAAATAATTGCAAACAAAACTCCCTCTGGGACTCTTGTTAGTTGGAGGCACTCGTTGTTTCGAGCAAGCCATGGATTGATGCTTGTGGTGGAAGGGGGAGTATAAACTTTACCATTCTGTTTGGGAACCGCCTATAATGTGTGTAGCATGGAAGATATCACCATATCTTGGTTGTTATGTTGACAATGAAAGTATACCGCTCAAAATATTATTCACCTCTATTTCAAAACCGAGCTCTGGCACCTCTACAAATCCCTGCTTCCCTCTGTGAAGGGCCTATCTATTTACTTTTATGCCGAGTCATCATCCTCTTATTAAAAAGCACCAGTTGGAGAGCACCGCTGTCATTTGCATTCATTACTGTTAGTTTACATTGAGTATGACTTGACTGGATCTCTTTTACCATGAACTACAATGTCTAGTCAGTCCTTGATCTATAAAGGTCATCTGCATTTATGTTTTGCGGTCTCGGAAAGGGCTAGCGAGATACCATCCTGTTATATCATATTATGATTGTTTTGAGAAAGTGTTGTCATCCGAGTTTTATTATTATGGCTCGCTAGTTGATTATGCTATTGATATGAGTAAACTTGAGACCTATGCGTTATTGCAAATGTGGTTAGTTATAATCTTTGCTGAAAACTTGAATGTTGGCTTTACATATTTACAACAAGAAGAGCAAACAGAGTTTGTAAAATTTTTTCTTTATCACTTTCAGTTTGTGAACTGAATTGCTTGAGGACAAGCAAAGGTTTAAGCTTGGGGGAGTTGATACGTCTCCAACGTATCTACTTTTCCAACACTTTTGCCCTTGTTTTGGACTCTAACTTGCATGATTTGAATGGAACTAACCCGGACTGACGATGTTTTCAGCAGAATTACCATGGTGTTATTTATGTGCAGGAGCAAACATTCTCGGAATGACCTGAAACTTCACGGAGACACTTTTCAGAAAATAAGAAAAATACTTGCCAAAGAAGAAGGCCAGGGGGCCCACCGTCTTGCCACTAGGGTGGGGGGCGCGCCTGCCCCCCTAGGGTGCGCCCCCCTACCTCGTGGGCCCCCTGTTGCCTCTCCGACTCCAACTCCACCTCCATATATTGAGTTTCGATGAGAAAAAAACCAGAGAGAAGAAATCATCGCGTTTTACGATACGGAGCCGCCGCCAAGCCCTAAAACCTCTCGGGAGGGCTGATCTGGAGTCTGTTCGGGGCTCCGAAGAGGGGAATCCATCGCCATCGTCATCATCAACCATCCTCCATCACCAATTTCATGATGCTCACCGTCGTGCGTGAGTAATTCCATCGTAGGCTTGCTGGACGGTGATGGGTTGGATGTGATCTATCATGTAATCGAGTTAGTTTTGTTAGGTTTGATCCCTAGTGTCCACTATGTTCTGAGATTGATGTTGCTATGACTTTGCTATGCTTAATGCTTGTCACTAGGGCCCGAGTGCCATGATTTCAGATCTGAACCTATTATGTTTTCATCAATATATGAGTGTTCTTGACCCTATCTTGCAAGTCTATAGTCACCTATTATGTGTTATGATCCGTTAACCCCAAAGTGACAATAATCGGGATACTTACCGGTGATGACCGTAGTTTGAGGAGTTCATGTATTCACTATGTGTTAATACTTTGTTCCGGTTCTCTATTAAAAGGAGGCCTTAATATCCCTTAGTTTCCGTAAGGATCCCGCTGCCATGGGAGGGTAGGACAAAAGATGTCATGCAAGTTCTTTTCCATAAGCACGTATGACTATGTTCGGAATACATGCCTACATTATATCAATGAACTGGAGCTAGTTCTGTGTCACCCTAGGTTATGACTATTGCATGATGAACCGCATCCGGCATAATTCTCCATCACCGATCCATTGCCTACGAGCTTTCCATATATTGTTCTTCGCTTATTTACTTTTCCGTTGCTATTGCTATCATCACTACAAAATACGAAAAACATTACCTTTACTAATGTTACCTTTTGCTACCGTTATCACCACTATCATATTACTTTGCTACTAAATACTTTGCTACAGATATTAAGTTTCCAGGTGTGGTTGAATTGACAACTCAGCTGCTAATACTTGAGAATATTCTTTGGCTCCCCTTGTGTCGAATCAATAAATTTGGGTTGAATACTCTACCCTCGAAAACTGCGATCCCCTATACTTGTGGGTTATCAATAACCAGCACCTAGAACATTATTTTCATGATCTACAAGCATAGAAATTTTACTACTCTCCACACAAGCAAAATTCTTCTCATGAATAATAGTGGGAGCAAACTCAACAAAATAATTATCATGTGAGGCATAATCCAATTGAAAACTAAAATCATGATGAAAAGTTTCATGGATATCATTATTCTTTATAGCATACAAGCCATCACAATAATCATCATAGATAGCAACTTTGTTCTCATAATCAATTGGAACCTCTTCCGAAATAGTGGATTCATCACAAAATAAAATCATGACCTCTCCAAAACCACTTTCATCAATATAATCATCATAAATAGGAGGCATACTTTCATCATAATAAATTTGCTCATCAAAACTTGGGAGACTAGAAATATCAACTTCATTAAACATAGCATCCCCAAGCTTGTGGCTTTGCATATCATTAGCATCATGCATTTCCAAAGAATTCATACTAACAACATTGCAATCATGCTCACCATTCAAATATTTAGTGCCAAACATTCTAATGCATTCTTCGTCTAGCACTTGAGCACAATTATCGGAATCCTTATTCTCATGAAAGATATTAAAAAGATGAAGCATATGAGGTATCCTCAATTCCATTTTTTTATAATTTTCTTTTATAAACTAAACTTGTGATAAAACAAGAAACAAAAAGATTCGATTGCTAGATCTAAAGATATACCTTCAAGCACTAACCTTCCCGGCAACGGTGCTAGAAAAGAGCTCGATATCTACTACACAACCTTATTCTTGTAGACGTTGTTGGGCCTCCAAGTGCAGAGGTTTGTAGGACAGCAACAAATTTCCCTCAAGTGGATGACCTAAGGTTTATCAATCCGTAGGAGGCGTAGGATGAAGATGGTCTCTCTCAAGCAACCCTGCAACCAAATAACAAAGAGTCTCTTGTGTCCCCAACACACCCAATACAATGGTAAGTTGTATGGTGCACTAGTTCGGCGAAGAGATGGTGATACAAGTGCAATATGGATGGTAGATAAAGGTTTTTTAATCTGAAATTATAAAAACAGCAAGGTAACTAATGATAAAAGTGAGCGTAAACGGTATTGCAATGCTAGGAAACAAGGCCTAGGGTTCATACTTTCGCTAGTGCAAGTCCTCTCAACAATAATAACATAATTGGATCATATAACTATACCTCAACATGCAACAAAGAGTCACTCCAAAGTCACTAATAGCGGAGAACAAACGAAGAGATTATGGTAGGGTACGAAACCACCTCAAAGTTATTCTTTCCAATCAATCCGTTGGGCTATTCCTATAAGTGTCACAAACAGCCCTAGAGTTCGTACTAGAATAACACCTTAAGACACAAATCAACCAAAACCCTAATGTCACCTAGATACTCCAATGTCACCTCAAGTATCCGTGGGTATGATTATACGATATGCATCACACAATCTCAGATTCATCTATTCAACCAACACATAAAACCTCAAAGAGTGCCCCAAAGTTTCTACCGGAGAATCATGACGAAAACGTGTGCAAACCCCTATGCATAGGTTCATGGGCGGAACCCGCAAGTTGATCACCAAAACATACATCAAGTGAATCACGGGGTATCCCATTGTCACCACAGATATGCACGGCAAGACATACATCAAGTGTTCTCAAATCTTTAAAGACTCAATCCGATAAGATAACTTCAAAAGGAAAACTCAATCCATTACAAGAGAGTAGAGGGGGAGAAAACATCATAAGATCCAACTATAATAGCAAAGCTCGCGATACATCAAGATCGTACCACCTCAAGAACACGAGAGAGAGAGAGAGATCAAACACATAGCTACTAGTACATACCCTCAGCCCCGAGGGAGAACTACTCCCTCCTCGTCATGGAGAGCACCGAGATGATGAAGATGGCCACCGGAGAGGGATTGCCTCCTCCGGGCAGGGTGCCGGAACGGGTCTAGATTGGTTTTCGGTGGCTACGGAGGCTTCTGGTGGCGGAACTCCCGATCTATTGTGCTCCCTCATCGTTTTAGGGTATATGGAGATATATATGCGGAAGAAGTACGTCAGGGGAGCCACGAGGGGCCCATGAGGGTGGAGGGCGCGCCCAGGGGGTGGGCGCGCCCCCCTGCCTCGTGGCTTCCTCGTTCCTTCCCTTACGTGGACTCCAAGTCTCCCGGGTTGCCTTCCTTCCAAAAATAAGTTTCGTGAAGTTTTAGGTCAATTGTACTCCGTTTGATTTTCCTTTTCTGCGATACTCTAAAACAAGGAAAAAACAGAAATTGGCACTAGGCTCTAGGTTAATAGGTTAGTCCCAAAAATAATATAAAAGTGTATAATAAATCCCATAAACATCCAAAACAGAAGATAATATAGCATAGAGCAATCAAAAATTATAGATACGTTGGAGACGTATCAGCAATATACCCAATATGACAGAGGCAAACCTTATCAAATTGTATGTACGTGGTTGCACACGGGTCATCAGAAAAAAACCGATTGCGTTGAAGGGATGTACAAATCCTGCGTGCCAGATTTTTCTCTTGGCTTAGTGGCGAAGGAACCATGATACGTCTCTAATGTATCTATAATTTTTGATTGTTCCATGCTATTATATTATCAACCTTGGATGTTTTATATGCATTTATATGCTATTTTATATGATTTTTGGGACTAACCTATTAACCTAGAGTCTAGTGCCAGTTTCTGTTTTTTCCTTGTTTTAGAGTATCGCAAAAAAGGAAAATCAAATGGAGTCCAATTGACCTGAAACTTCACGGAACTTATTTTTGGAACGGAAGCAATCCAGGAGACTTGGAGTAGATGTTAGGGAAGCTTCGAGGGAGGCAGGGAGGCGCGCCCTACCCCCCTGGGCGCGCCCCCCACCCTCGTGGGCCCCTCGTGGCTCCCCTAACCGACTTCTTTCGCCTATATATGTCCATATACCCTAAAAACACCGAGGAACAGAATAGATCGGGAGTTCCGCTGCCAGAAGCCTCCGTAGCCAACGAAAACCAATGTAGACCCATTCCGGCACCCTGTCGGAGGGGGGAATCCCTCTCTGGTGGCCATCTTCATCATCCCCGTGCTCTCCATGACGAGGAGGGAGTAGTCCACCCTCGGTGCTGAGCGTATGTACCAGTAGCTATGTGTTTGATCTCTCTCTCTCTCGTGTTCTCGAGGTGATACGATCTTGATGTATCGCGAGCTTTGCTATTATAGTTGGATGTTATGATGTTTCTCCCCCTTTACTCTCTTGTGATGAATTGAGTTTTCCCTTTGAATTTGTCTTATCGAATTGAGTCTTTAAGGATTTGAGAACACTTAATGTATGTCTTGCACGTGCTTATCTATGGTGATAATGGGATATCATGTGATCCACTTGATGTATGTTTTGGTGATCAACTTGCGAGTTCCGTGACCTTGTGAACTTATGCATAGGGGTTGGCACACGTTTTCGTCTTGACTCTCCGGTAGAAACTTTGGGGCACTCTTTGAAGTTCTTTGTGTTGGTTGAATAGATGAATCTGAGATTGTGTGATGCATATCGTATAATCATACCCACGGATACTTGAGGTGACATTGGAGTATCTAGGTGACATTAGGGTTTTGATTGATTTGTGTCTTAAGGTGTTATTCTAGTACGACCTTTATGATAGATTGAACGGAAAGAATAGCTTCATGTTATTTTACTACGGACTCTTGAATAGATCGATCAGAAAGGATAACTTTGAGGTGGTTTCGTACCCTACCATAATCACTTCGTTTGCTCTCCGCTATTAGTGACTTTGGAGTGACTCTTTGTTGCATGTTGAGGGATAGTTATATGATCCAACTATGTTATTATTGTTGAGAGGACTTGCACTAGTGAAAGTATGAACCCTAGGCCTTGTTTCCTAGCATTGCAATACCGTTTACGCTCACTTTTATCATTAGTTACATTGCTGTTTTTACATTTTTAGATTACAAAAACTTATATCTACTATCCATATTGCACTTGTATCACCATCTCTTCGCCGAACTAGTGCACCTATACAATTTACCATTGTATTGCGTGTGTTGGGGACACAAGAGACTCTTTGTTATTTGGTTGCAGGGTTGCTTGAGAGAGACCATCTTCATCCTACGCCTCCCACGGATTGATAAACCTTAGGTCATCCACTTGAGTGGAATTTGCTACTGTCCTACAAACCTCTGTACTTGGAGGCCCAACAACTTCTACAAGAAGAAGGTTGTGTAGTAGATATCAAACCATAGCTCTCGCTTTGCATATTATGTTCAATCTGAACTGTTTGTGATGAAGAGATGCACAAATCCTGCGCAACAAATTTTCCCTTGGCTTACTGGGGAAGTATCATAGCTCTCGCTTCGCATATGGTTGTTCTATATAAAACGTTTGCGATGAAGATATGCACAAATCCCACACGACACATTTTCCCTTGGCTTACTTGGGAAGCTGATGGTTTGCATACATGTGTTCTATCTAAAATGTTGGCAATGAAGAGGCCAAAGAAGCCCATTCAAAAAAAATGAGAGAAAAGAGAGAAGGGGCAATGTTACTATCCATTTTCCAGACTTGTGCTTCATAGTAGCACCATGATCTTCATGATAGAGAGTCTCCTATGTTCTCACTTTCATTTACTAGTGGGAATTTTTCATTATAGAACTTGGCTTGTATATTCCAATGATGGGCTTCCTCAAATTGCCCTAGGTCTTCGTGAGCAAGCGAGTTGGATGCACACCCACTTAGTTTCTTTTTGAGCTTTCATAAACTTATAGCTCTAGTGCATCCGTTGCATGGCAATCCCTACTCACTCACATTGATATCTATTGATGGTCATCTGCATAGCCCATTGATACGCCTAGTTGATGTGATACTATCTCCTTCTTTTTGTCTTCTCCACAACCACCATATTATATTCCACCTATAGTGCTATATCCATGGCTCACGCTCATGTATTGCGTGAAACTTGAAAAAGTTTGAGAACATCAAAAGTATGAAACAATTGCTTGGCTTGTCAGCGGGGTTGTGCATGATTTGAATATTTTGTGTGATGAAGATGAAGCATAGCCAGACTATATGATTTTGTAGGGATAAGCTTTCTTTGGCCATGTTATTTTGAGAAGACATAATTGCCTTGTTAGTATGCTTGAAGTATTATTGTTTTTATGTTAGTATTAAACTTTTGTTTTCAATCTTATGGTTCTGAACAATCATGCCACAATAAAGAAAAATTATATGGATAAGTATGTTAGGTAGCATTCCACATCAAAAATTCTCTTTTTATCATTTACCTACTCGAGGACGAGCGGGAATTAAGCTTGGGGATGCTTGATACGTCTCCAACGTATCTATAATTTTTTATTGTTCCATGCTATTATATTATCTGTTTTGAATGTTTTCTATGTATTAATATGCTATTTTATATTGTTTTCGGTACTAACGTATTAACCTAGAGCCCAGTGCCAGTTTCTGTTTTTTTTCTTGTTTTTGAGCTTCGCAGAAAAGGAATACCAAATGGAGTCCAAACGGAACGAAACCTTAGCGATGATTTTTCTTGGACCAGAAGACACCTGTTGGATTTGGACTCCAAGTCAGAAGACCTTGGAGTAGACGACAAGCTACAAGGGCGCGCCCCCTGCCTTGTGGCCTACTCCAACACCTCCTGGCCTAATTCTTCGTCCTATATACTCTCATATATTCCCAAACCTCCAGAAGCATCCACGAAAACACTTTTCCACCGCCGCAACCTTCTATTCCCGTGAGATCCCATCTTGGGGCCTTTTCCGGCATCCTGTCAGAGGGGGATTCGATCACAGAGGCCTTCTACATTAACTCTATTGCCCTTCCAATGAAGCATCAGTAGTTTACCTCATACCTACGGGTCCATAGCTAGTAGCTAGTGGCTTCTTCTCTCTCTTTGATTTTCAATACCATGTTCTCCTTGGTGTTCTTAGAGATCCATCTGATGTAATCTTCTTTTGTTGTGTGTTTGTCGAGATCCGATGAATTGTGGATTTATGATCAACTTATCTATGAATATTATTTGAACATTCTCTGAATTCTTTTATGCATGATTTAATATCTTTGTAATTCTCTTCGAACTATCGGTTTAGTTTGGCCAACTAGATTGATTTTTCTTGCAATGGGAGAAGTGCTTAGCTTTGGGTTCAATCTTGCGGTGTCCTTTCCCAGTGACAGTAGGGGCAGCAAGGCACGTATTGTATTGTTGCCATCGAGGATAAAAAGATGGGGTTTACATCATATTTCTTGATTTTATTCCTCTACACCATGTCATCTTACTTAATGCGTTACTCTGTTCTTCATGAACTTAATACTCTAGATGCATGCATGAGTCGGTCGATGTGTGGAGTAATAGTAGTAGATGTAGAATCGTTTCGGTCGACTTGACACGGACATGATGCCTATATTTCATAATCATTGCCTTAGATATCTTCATAACTTTGCACTTTTCTATCAATTGCTCGACAGTAATTTGTTCACCCATCATATTATTTACTATCTTGAGAGAAGCCTCTAGTGAAACATATGGCCCCCGGGTCTATTTTCCATCATATTAGTTTCCGATCTACTATTTTCCATCGTATTAGTTTCCGATCTACTATTTTGTTATCTTTTACTTTCCAATCTATAAACCCAAAAATATTTACTTTATCGTTTGTTTAGTTTTATCTATCTCTATCTCATATCTCACTTTTGCAAGTGACCGTGAAGGGATTGACAACCCCTTAATCGCGTTGGGTGCAAGTTGTTTGATTGTTTGTGCATGTATTGGTGATTTGTGCGTTGTCTCCTACTGGATTGTTACCTTGGTTCTCTAACTGAGGGAAATACTTATCTCTACTTTGCTACATCACTCTTTCTCTTCAAGGGAAAAACCAATGCAAGATCAAGAAGTAGCACACTCCGGCGATAGCGCGGCCGCAGCCGCCATGCTCGTGCTAACAAGCTATGTGAGCGCGGCCGCAATCTGTGACCAGGCGGCCAAGGCAGCCCAAACGGCCGTTGTTGCTTCTCTGGTGGCGGCAGCAACATATGCGACGGGGATAGCAACTAGCGAGAGCGGCACAATAGCTGTTCGTTCCGTAGCGGCGTCCTTAGACCTAATGGAGGCCGTCCACGCCCGGCTCCTCGCAGGCACCGCACAGATCGCACGAAGCTTCTCCGTCAACGGTCGGCTACCCACGGCCAAAGAGTTGGCAATCGTCGATAGCGTTCGAACAGCTATTCGTTCCTTCGCGGCATACCTTGCCACCATGGAGCCCATCCAAGCCCAGACCGCGACCACCCACGCCCAGCTCGTGGCGGCCTTTCGAAAGAGATGGCGGACACGGATGGCGAGATGCTTGCTGAGTATGGTGTGATGGATGCCATGGATCCCCTTCCACAGGAGATCGTTGGGTGTGAGTTGGACATGAAGGAGGCGGCGGAGATCGACGAGCGCCAGCAGGAGTAGTACTCTTTGTTTAATTTAGAGCGCCGGTCTTTAATTTGTTAGAGTAATGTTTATGTCAGCTAGCTTTGTTTAATTGATGAACTTGTTCGATTAAGAAGTGTAGGTATGCTGTAGGATTTTTTGTGTACCCAAATTAGGCAATGACGTGGATGACCACTGTAACCAGGGAAATTTGGAGCAAAATTTGCACGTTCAAACTCATCACACACAGGGTAAACTATATGAATCGTTTGTGATGTTCATATATCATACACAGTGTTGAATAAGGGACCGTGTCTGATGACACTTTGCGCGCCAGTTTTTCACTGCACCGAGCCAAAATTTTCAGCTTCCACAGAAATATCTACCTCCCCATCCTCCCCCTGACCAAAAACCACATTTCTTTTGTGTCCGCCTACCTTTTCAAGTTCAAACCTCCACTCCTTACTTGGTGCTGAAGGAAAAAGAGAAAGGTCAACTTAAGGTGGAAGAAGGTGTGGCATCCCCCGGATGCTCATTCAATGCTATGAAATCGACTTGGGATGAACCATTTTCCACGCAACTAACGCCCATGTGTGACATATTTGTATATTGAGTAGGGAGACATTGTTCTATTCATCTACACCGTCAAAATGAAAAAACATACAACATGAAAGTCACGTGAAGCAATGACATAAAACTAGTGGTGAAAGGAAATTTCAAACGGCCAACCGTAGGCGAAGATTTTGGCAAAATTCATTGGTTCATGACATGAACTTATGAATACGTTAGTGCAATCCAGGGGGAGATGTAGTTCTACTCATCTACAACCGTCAAAACAGAAAATGTACAACATAGAAGTCATGTGAAACAGTAAGATGAATCTATTGATAATAAGAAATTTCAAATGATCGACTGTGTGCAAAGATTATGCCAAAAATCATCGGTTCATAACATGCACACACGAACACATTAGTGCTCTTGTAATTCTACTCCTCTATGACCGTTGAAACACAAACTTACAACATGAAACGTGTGAAACAAAAAAATAAAGCTAGTGGTTAAAGGAAACTTCAAATGGCCGGCCATGTGTGAAAATATTATCAAAATTCATCGGTCCATAACATGCATACATGAACCCATTAGTGCAATCTAGTAGGAGATGTAAATGTACTCGTCTATGACCATCGAAGTAGAAAACGTACAACTGGGAAGTCGTGTGAAACAACGAGATGAGGCTAATGATGAAAGAAAATTTCAAACAGTCAACTGTGTGCGAAGAATTCGCCAAAATTAATCTAAAGAAGTATCAACCATGAACTTATAGTGCACGAAATTAGAAACCAATTGTCTGAATGGAACCACAATATCGATGTGCATCTTTTTTGTGTAGAACTTATTTTGAATTGAAACGCCATTGTGTAGATTATAAAAGATTATGTTAAGGGGATTAAAGGAGGTGAGTGGAGTAGGAACCCACCTACACGTTGTGCCAAGCAACCCACCCACACATGCTCAATTGCATCGCTCGGACCTAGCTTGATGAAAACGGTGGATTCAATCGTTCATTCAGAGTTAGGCCCAGAGGTGCTTTGAGGTTCATGCAGTCCAAGATTCAGGTGCAACTCAGCCAATCAAATAGGGCAAAACATCCAGTGGGCCTGGCTGAGCATAATAAAAATACAAGCTACCAAACGCGCTGTAAATAGGACAAAAATTGATGGAGCCAACCTAACAGAGAATTTCCAATATGATGTTGTCTCCGTCATATAGGCGTGCAACGCACATGAGCGCCCTTAACTGGCCGACCCATTTTCATAGTGAGTTATTTTTTGTTATTTTTGTTTCTTCCATTTTCCTTCTTTTTTTTCCCTTTCAAGTTTATTTACTTTAAAAAATGATCCTGTTTTCAAATTTGTGTTCATAACTTCAAAAAGTGTTAGTATTTAAGAAAAGTCAGAATTTTAAAAATGTTTTGTTTTCGAAAATGTTCTAAAAAATTGAAAAAATCTTCCTGTTTTCAGGAAATGTTTGAGAATTTAAGAAAAATGTTCTACTTTTCAAATTTTGTTTAGAACTTTAGAAAATGTTAACATTTTCAAATTTTTTCTCGCACATACGATTATTTCTTTGAGTTTTCAACACTATTCGGGGATTTTTCATAAAATTCCTAAGTTTTGTATTTTTGTTTCATTTTATCAAAAAACAAATCCGTGGTTCCCAAAAGTTGTAAAAAATAAAAAATCTTCACATTCTACATAAATTTACGAAATTATAAAAACTTGTATGAAAATTTTAGTTGTTTTTAAAAACTATATGTTTGAAATTGAAAAAATGCTCATAAATTCCAAAATTTGTTCTTCTTTTTAGAAATTGTTCAATCTTTTTGAAAAAATGTTCGTGTTTCAATAATGTTCATCAAAAGGTCATCATGGTACGTGTTTCTACATTATGCCTGTAAAAACCTGCTATCGTACGTGATGTTACAGTACGCGCGAACAAAACTGGGTGCTCCTAATCAGCGCTTCAGACGCCTATTGGCGCTACCGGTGCTAGCTAGCGACGCGGAGCAGGCCGACCCACCAACCGACTCAATAAGAAAACGTTAAGAAAAAAAATAGAAGCTACTCCAAATCAAAAATATGGGATTGCTGCGATTCGAACCGAGCACCGTGAGTCCGCAACATTAGCAGCTTAACGCAATAACAACTAGACTAACCTACCTCTTCTGTGTACTCCTAGAAAACCGTCCTAGTTGATGTTTCTTTTAGTAAAACTGTATAACCAATGTAAATTATTTTGAAAATAGAAGAGGTAAATCTAAAAACAAGATCATCGATTTTTGGAAAAAGTTCATCATATTTAATAAAAGTTCATCATTTTTAAAAGTTCATTGATTGTTGAAAAAATCATCAATTTCGAAAAGAGTTTATTGATTTTGAAAAAAAGTTCATTAATTTTGAACAAAGTTCATGGATTCAGAAAAAAAGTTCATCGATTTTGAACAAGAGTTCATCAGTTTTAAAAATAGTTCATGAATTTGAAAAAGTTCAACGTTTTTCCAATTTCAAGAAATTGAAAAGGTTCACGCATTTGGCCATAGAAAGAGAAAAAAAGGAAAAAAAACCGTTCCAACAAAGGAGAAAAAGGAACAGGAAAAAGGAAAAAGAAAATATAAAAAAAGAAAGAGGAAAGAAGAATATGAATAGAGCAAAAAAGATTTAAATGACCAGGTAGGGCTTAGTGGTTGTGTGGTTAGTGCAACGTCTCTCGAAGGGGGAGATCACCGGTTCGATTCACTGTATGTGTGTGGAGGAACTTCAGGCGCCTGTTTGCAAACTGACGCATAAGCGCCAAATAGGATTGGGCCGGCCTTGTTGGGCCATTCTATGTGTGTCGTGCTGCTCATCGGGACTCCTGCCTTGCCCGGAGCTGTGTGATGCTCGTATGGCCCTTGAATGCGCACAATTCTTTTTGCCAAAATCACTAATTAAGAAGTACTCTTTTCAAAGATCACTCTCACCTTCTCAGGACTGCATGTGCATCACTTGTTGCAATCTGAGAGTTTTCCCTTTTTCGTAAATCCGTTTACTCAAAACATTTTATCTCATAAACCGTGTGTCGAAATCTCGAACCGTTTTCACCGTTGGATTCCTCGCATCAACATCTCCAAACTAGATACTATGTTGATAAGTTTTGACGAACTCTTTTCATGAAAAAACCGAACTAGGAGCAAGTTTTTTTACCTTCCCGAAAGCCGTTTCCGAGAGGCACGGCTGTGTCTCTCGTGGAAGAAAAACCGTGCCTCTCAAGGAAGAAAAATCGTGCCTCTCACGGAAAAAAAACATGTTTTCTTTTCTTTTACGAGAGGCACAACCGTGCCTCTCGCGGAAGCAAAACCATGCCTCTCCTGGAAGAAAAAAACGTGATTTCTTTCGTTTACGAGAGGCACAAATCCGTGCCTCTCGTGGAAGGAAATTTTTCTAGAAACCACGTTTTCGCGCAATTTTTTTAAAATGTCTTTGTCGAAAAGCTAAAAAAGGCCGATGAAAACCAGAAAAGCTGAAAAAACCCAGGAAAAAACCATCTAAAAAGCCAAAACTGTGTGCGAAAAATAAAATCAAAATCCGAAGGAATCACCCAGAGCGTGACACCTGGCGGCGGCTGAGAGCGCACCAAATAGCGTGCTCTCAACCTAGCCCAGTGATCATTGACTCCTGAAGGAACGCTCCTCAATTAGTTACTCCCTTTTTGCATTTAAAAAAACAGAACAGAAGAAGAGTTGGGCCAGCCGTTGTATACAGGTGCTAAAGCGCCAAATAGGATTGGGCCGGCCCAGTTGGGTCGCCCTATGTGCGTCCCACTACTCCTACACACACTGAGTGGCAGGAGCTCCTATGTGACACTCACTGCATCAGAGAGTCAACCTTTTGCACAGGGTGTAGGAGATATGCCCTAGAGGCAGTAATATCAGTTATTTTGTATCTCCTGGTTTGTAATGAAGGTTTATGTTCCATGCTATAACTGCAATGATCCTCTAAGTCTGCAAATAAAACGAGGCTTGGAGGGAAACTCATGTGCACGTGTGGGATAATAAATGGTAAAATGTATTCCTAGTCAAGCCTCTATGACTGGCTCAAGTATTGCATGATGATCCTGTTTTCCTGATCATGGGCATGACTATGCCGGCAATTTTGAGGGCACAATTATTAGTAGAACACTTGTGTTGTATCGACCCATTTGATGTTATGCTATGAGATACATTCGTCACAAGTTAATGGTTAATAACACAGAGAAGTCAATGTTTGCATAATTCCTTAGACCATGAGAGTATCGAGTTCCTTCATACTTGCTTCGTGAACTTTGGGGTATGTTAAACGTCATCCGTAACTGGGTGGCTATTACGGCGGCTTACGGGTTCACGGAAAAGTATGGCAAGTAAGGAGATAGCTCAAGATTGGGATTTGCTCCTCCGACGATGGAGAGATATACTCAGGCCCTCTCGGTGTAACGGTATCCATCATCGTCTGGCCAGACACATTGTGATTTGATCACTGGGATGCCGGAACACGGAAACGAGAAAAGAGAACAAAACCGGTAACGAGGTAACTTGCATGGTGGAAAAATTGTTGATCCACAGGAATGCAATAAATCTCACCTCGGGTGTTTGTGACATATCGCGAAGCAAAAGGAATAGCTTAAGGCAACTGGAGGTTCACTCGAATATTCATTCGTGTGGGTATAGGGGTCAATACGGGTGTCCACGGCTCCGATGTTGATCATTGATCGGAAGAGGTTCCAGGTCATGTCTATACTTCACCGAACCTATAGGGTCACACGCTTAAGGGTCATCTATCTGCTGAATACTAGACAGGGAGTCTGAGAGAAAATCACCGAAAAAGTTTCGGACACCGGAAAAGTTTCGGACAGCGGAATCGTACCGCAGAGAGAGGTCATCGGATGAGTTTCAATGATACCGAAAAGTTGTTTCAGGATATACCATTAAGTCAAATTGGTTTCGGCAAATGCCTGATAATTCTTGGAGGGTGCCAGAATCATTCTGGAAGCTTTTTGGAATTTTCTGAGATAAAAACCAGAAATGTTCTGGAGCTGCCGGAGCCACTTCAGATGCATTTCGCAGATGAAAATCACTAAAACCGGAATTGTTTCGGAACATGTTGAAAATTATTATGGTGGGTACTGGAAATATTCTAAGCCCACATAAATATTTTCAGTTCGAACGGACGCTGAAAAATGTCGTCGTGAATAGTGAAAGTGCTTTTTGGGATATTTTATGGTGAGTCACCTTTTGGGATATTTCCAAAAGGCTTCTAGAAGGGCTTGGGGGCCAAGCATGCTCCTCATGGGGGCCCCAAGGGGGTTGGCCGGCCACATGTGTGGGGCTCCATGGAGCTCCACTTCCCTCCCCATTATGCCCTTCATGTGTGACATTTGCATGGGCATTTTGGGTTTTTGTGGGCCATCCCTACCCCTTGGCTTTCCTACAAATAGAGGAGGAGTGGGAAGCCCAAAGCTCATCCCCTTGCTCTCGTACACATGCCATGCATTATCTGGCTTCTTCTCTCCCTCCCACGAAAAGAGTTTCGTAGAGCCGTAAGGCTGTCTGGGTTCCGGCAGGAACTAGTTCTGGACGGCGAAGCCCTGCCAGATAGCTGGCACCGTATGTGTGCAACCCCGTAGAGAGGTCGTAGTTTCGGTATTTTGCCCGAGGGGCTATTCGAGTGTCCTCCCGAAGGGCTGTCCGAGTCTCCGTTCGAGTTTCGAGGGTCCTCCCGAAGGGCTGTCCGCGACATCGTCCGGGGGACTGTCCGACCGCCTCCCGAAGGGCTGTCCGGCGAGGGAGTACATCCTTGCGGTTGGGAGGTTGTAAATCCTAGCTGCGGGGATCTGCACCAACGATCTCCACCGACTCTTCTTCCGCTGCGCTTCGAGTCAGTACGGAACAGATCAAACCTTGTATGCAGTCTCCATAGTGGTCCTGGGCGTGCTCGCTATACCGAAAATTTTCATTTTCTGTCGCGTTCCCCAACAGTGGCATCAAGAGCCGTGCTATGCGTAGATGCAGGTTACGATCCAGAATACATGGAGATGTATGGGTATTGCATAATATAATTTTGGAATAGATGAGATCTATTGCCGAAAATTATTTATGCGGGTGACAGATGAAATCAGTTACCCGACGTTCTTGTTGCTTCCCTAGAATTTGCGTTTGCTCAATCTCGAGACAGCATGGTAGAATTTGACAAAGTTCTGGAAATCCGTGATCCTGATTGATCATGGAAGTGCTATCGGTTCTTTGGGTTCTGCCATAGTCAAAAGAAAGATGAAATTCGCAGATGAAAGGGCATTGCAGATATGATCTGCACGGGGGTCATGCGTATGATGAAGTTTAGTATGGGGCTCGAGATTTAATTATCTCGTGTTTCATACACCCCGAGATGTTAATATAGCAACTTGAATAATCATACTTGATGATAAAACGTTGGTAGCTGCGGTTTAAGTCAAAACCTTAGAAGCCACGTAAAATAAAATTTTGCATAAACCGATTAGAGGCGTCTAACTTGGTTTTGCAGGATGTGCATATGATGTGGTATAGAAATGCTCATATTCAATTTGATTATGTATGAGATGACTATATGATGTAATTAACATGACCTGCGTGTCATGATTCGGCATGATGGCTGGAGCCATATGATTGCACTTTAATGACCTGCGTGTCAACCTTAAGTAATGCACTTATTTTATTAGCTATAGAGATAGCAATATTATCTGGTGCATCGACAACGTGGTGGCACTCTTCGCGAAGGTGAACACCGACGCAAATGTCGAAGACGAAGAATTGAAAGACTTCTCCGTCAGAAAGGGCTATACCATATCATGCTAATTATGAATTGCCTGAGATGTTTATCCCCTATGATGCACCCTTCTTGATTGCGCGGTAGTCGCTTTTATTAGGGTGATCTCTCACTTAGATATATCAAGTAGATAGTGTTCTCCCAAGTGTAGCACCGTCACGACACCTATCTTTTCGGGGTGCGCCGTGTCACACGGGTACGAACGATTAGAGAAGTGTGAGGCGGGTGAGTTGAGACCTCGCAGCGAGATCACTTGGTTGTCTTGACGTTCAGGCATGACCATCATGAGCTCGGAACACACACATCAAAAGATGAACAAGAGTCATATAGCGATGTGATTGGCAAGTTGTCCTAGCGGTTAAGATTTTTGTCATCAGTGGTGTTACACCAATGGCGAACAATCAAGACATGGATCTTGAATCACTCATAATCAATTTTGAGAGATATTGATTTGAGTGGGAGTGCATTTTAGAATAAAAATGTTTATTCACTAGTGCAAATTTCATTATAAACAAAGTCTAAGTGAAACTTGTGTTTTCCGTTGTAGATCAAATGGCTTGCAACACCGCGTTCAACTTAGGCTCGATGTTAGAGAAAGAGAAGTTAGCTACGACTGGAAACAACTATGCAGACTGGGTCCGTAACCTGAGGATTGTCCTCAGGAGCGCTAAGAAATTGTACGTGCTTGAAACTGCTCTTCCAGCTAAACCGGCGGCAGAGGCCCCGGAAGATGAACAAAATGTCTGGGCCACTAAGGATGATGATCACAACTTAGTGCAGTGCCTTATGCTAGCTTGCATGAGTCCAAGACTTCAAAACGTTTTGAATTCCATAAACCCCGTGATATGATCCAGGAATTGGATGCTCTGTACAAGGAAACCGCAAAGTCTGAACGATTTGATATCATGAAGGCTTTGATGGAATGCAAGATGGCTAAGGGTAGTTCAGTTGGCGAACACGTGGTCAAAATGATTGGCTATTCTGAAAGGCTTAAAGCCCTGGAATTTCCACTTCCACCTGGCCATATGATGGACATGTTGCTTTCTTCACTCCCCCCGTCTTACGACGGTTTTGTCATGAACTACAACATGACAGGGATGGAGAAGACACCGGAAGAGGTGCTCGCCATGCTGAAAACTACAGAAGGAGGAGTGCGGAAAAATCGCAAGCAAGTGTTGCTTGTGAATAAAACCGCCAGTTTCAAAAAGAAAGGCAAGCCAAAGAAGGGCAAGGGCGCCAGTAAGACCGGCTCCCAAAGCAACTCCAAGGGCGGAGCCAAGAATGAAACTAAGTGCTTCTACTGCAAGGGCACAGGACACTGGAAGAGAAACTGCAAGAAGTATCTGGAAGATAAGAAGACCGGGAAAACCGGAAAAGGTATAATTGTTATACAAGTTAATGTCATTGACGTTTTGCTTGCTAGCGAAAATTCTAAGTCTTGGGTATTTGATACCGGATCGGTTGCTCACATTTGCAACTCGATACAGGGGCTTCAGAAGGTGCGCAAGCTGGCAAAGAATGAAGTCGTGATGCGCGTCGGGAACGGCGCTGGGATCGCCGCTCAAGCCGTCGGCACTATGCCTCTACGTCTCCCTTCAGGATTTATCTTAGAACTAAGTAACTGTTATTTTGTTCCACTGTTGTGTAGAAACATTATCTCCGGATCATGTTTAGTACACGATGGGTATTCGTACAAGTCTGAGAACAATGGTTGTTCACTTTATTGTAAGGATATGTTTTATGGATTTGCACCCATTGTTGGGAGCCTTTTCATACTAAATCTTGAATGTGGAAATGATGTCTTTAACGTGAATGCTAAACGCCTTAAGAAGGCTACCACCACCACTTTCTTGTGGCACTGTCGGCTTGGCCACATCGGAAAGAAACGCATGCAAAGACTCCATAAAAATGGAGTTTTACCGTCCTTTGATTTTGAATCATTTGACACATGTAAAGCTTGCTTGATGGGGAAAATGACCAAGATGCCGTTCACGGGTCATCCTGAACGGGCGGATGAATTATTGGGAATAATACATAGTGATGTATGTGGTCCAATGAACACGGCCGCACGGGGTGGGTATTTCTACTTCGTGACTTTTACTGATGATTTAAGTCGGTATGGATATATCTACTTAATGAAGCATAAGTCAGAAACCTTTGAAAAGTTTAAAGAATTTCAGAATGAGGTAGAAAATCATCGTGACAAAAAGATTAAGTTTCTGCGGTCTGATCGCAGAGGCGAGTATCTTAGTCATGAGTTTGGCCAACATCTGAGTGACCGTGGAATCGTTTCACAACTTACGCCTCCCGGAACTCCACAGAGAAACGGAGTATCGGAACGACGTAACCGAACCTTGTTGGAAATGGTAAGGTCGATGATGTCTCTTACAAATCTTCCGATATCTTTTTGGGGTCACGCACTACTTACTGCTGCTCACACACTAAACAAAGCACCGTCTAAATCTGTTGAGACGACACCACATGAGATGTGGCACGGGAAGAAACCCGACCTGTCGTTTTTCAAAATTTGGGGTTGTGAAGCTTATGTAAAGCGTTTACAGCCAAGCAAACTTGATCCCAGATCAGACAAATGTTACTTTGTAGGTTAGCCCAAGGAGACAGTCGGGCATTCTTTTTACCACGCCTCTGAGAACAAAGTGTTTGTTGCAAAACATGGAGTCTTTCTTGAGAAAGAGTTTCTCACTAAAGAAGTGAGTGGGAGGATAGTACAACTTAATGAGATTAGTGAATCTTCGGCAACCGTTGATATGGCTAAGGAACCAGAAGAAATTCCTCTAATTATCCCTACAACCGATCCGGAAATTGTCGCATGTGATGCGGAGACTTCAGACAATGTTGTAACTGAACCGCGCAGATCAGGTAGGGCTATCCAGCCACCTGAGTGGTTTCATAACAATATCTTCATTCTTGAAGACGATGAACCTGCGCACTACAAGGAAGCGATGGCGGGGCCCAGCTCAAAAGAATGGCACAAAGCCATGAGATCTGAAATGGAATCCATGTACGAAAACCAAGTTTGGAACTTGGAGGAACTTCCAGAAGGCGTAAAGCCGATTGGTTGTAAATGGATTTTCAAAAGAAAGACGGACGCGGATGGTAACCTTACTATCCACAAAGCTAGACTTGTCGCGAAAGGGTTCACGCAAGTTCCAGGAGTGGACTACGACGAGACTTTCTCGCCCGTAGCTATGCTTAGGTCTGTTCGGATATTGCTAGCAATTGCTGCTTATTTCGACTATGAAATATGGCAGATGGATGTCAAAACGGCTTTCCTAAATGGAAACCTCAAAGAGGATGTATACATGATACAGCCAGAAGGTTTTGTCATTCATGAGGATGCTGGAAAGGTATGCAAACTTTAGAAAGTCATTTATGGTCTGAAGCAAGCACCAAGGAGCTGGAACATTCATTTTGATGAAGTGGTCAAAGAGTTTGGCTTCATCAGGAATGACAAAGAATCTTGTGTTTACAAGAAGTTTAGTGGGAGCGCAAAAGCATTTCTAATCTTGTATGTGGATGACATATTGTTGATTGGAAATGACGTGAATTTTCTTAGTGAAATAAAAGACTCATTGCAAAAGAGGTTTTCAATGAAAGACTTAGGCGAAGCGGCATATGTATTGGGCATCAGAATCTATAGAGATAGATCAAAACGCCTGATAGCGCTTAGCCAAAGCACGTACATTGACAAGGTGTTGAAAAGGTTCAACATGGAGAACTCCAAGAAGGGCCTTCTCCCCATGTCACCTGGTACAGTGCTTTGCAAGAATCAGTGTCCTCGGACTCTCGATGAGCGAGTGCAAATGAATGATGTTCCATATACCTTGGCAGTTGGTTCTATTATGTATGTCATGCTATGTACAAGACCGGATGTTTCCTATGCACTAAGTGTTAACAGTCGGTACCAAAGTGATCCAGGATTGGAACACTGGGCTGCAGTCAAGGGTATTCTTAAGTACCTCAGAAGGACCAAGGATTTACTCCTTGTGTACGGAGGTGATGAAGACCTCATTGTAAGTGGTTACACTGATGCAGGCTTCATGACTGACCCAGATGACTTCAAATCTCAATCAGGCTATGTTTTCATTCTGAACGGTGGCGCAGTAGATTGGAAAAGTTCCAAACAAAAGACTGTGGTGGATTCTACGACGGAGGCGGAGTATGTTGCTGCTTCAGAAGCCTCCAAGGAGGCGGTATGGATCAAGCAATTTCTTGAAGACCTTGGTGTGGTTCCTAGTGCCCAGGACCCGGTGGAGATCTATTGTGATAATAGTGGCGCCGTGGCTCAGGCAAGGGAGCCAAGTTCGCACCATAAGACAAGACATATTCAACGCAAATATAAACTCATTCGACATCATGTCGAAGAGGGTTTAGTGAAAGTACGCAAAGTTCACACGGATCTGAATGTGTCAGACCCGATGACAAAGCCTCTACCACGAGCAAAGCATGAGCAACACCGGATAGCCATTGGTGTTAGGGAAGCCATGTAACTGGATTATGACTCTAGTGCAAGTGGGAGTCTATAGGAGATATGCCCTAGAGGCAGTAATATCAGTTATTTTGTATCTCCTGGTTTGTAATGAAGGTTTATGTTCCATGCTATAACTGCAATGATTCTCGAGTCTGCAAATAAAACGAGGCTTGGAGGGAAACTCATGTGCACGTGTGGGATAATAAACGGTAAAATGTATTCCTAGTCAAGCCTCTATGACTGGCTCAAGTATTGCATGATGATCCTGTTTTCCTGATCATGGGCATGACTATGCTGGCAATTTTGAGGGCACAATTATTAGTAGAACACTTGTGTTGTATCGACCCATTTGATGTTATGCTATGAGATACATTTGTCACAAGTTAATGGTTAATAACACAGAGAAGTCAATATTTGCATAATTCCTTAGACCATGAGAGTATCGAGTTCCTTCATACTTGCTTCGTGAACTTTGGGGTATGTTAAACGTCATCCGTAACTAGGTGGCTATTACGGCGGCTTACGGGTTTACGGAAAAGTATGGCAAGTAACGAGATAGCTCAAGATTGGGATTTGCTCCTCCGACGATGGAGAGATATACTCGGGCCCTCTCGGTGTAACGGTATCCATCATCGTCTGGCCAGACACATTGTGATTTGACCACTGGGATGCCGGAACACGGAAACAAGAAAAGAGAACAAAACCGGTAACGAGGTAACTTGCATGGTGGACAAATTGTTGATCCACAGAAATGCAATAAATCTCACCTCGGGTGTTTGTGACATATCGTAAAGCAACAGGAATAGCTCAAGGCAACTGGAGGTTCACTCGAATATTCATTCGTGTGGGTATAGGGGTCAATACGGGTGTCCACGGCTCCGATGTTGATCATTGATCGGAAGAGGTTCCAGGTCATGTCTATACTTCACCGAACCTATAGGGTCACACGCTTAAGGGTCATCTATCTGCTGAATACTAGACAAGGAGTCTGAGAGAAAATCACCGAAAAAGTTTCGGACACCGGAAAAGTTTCGGACAGCGGAATCGTACCACAGAGAGAGGTCATCGGATGAGTTTCAATGATACCGAAAAGTTGTTTCGGGATATACCATTAAGTCAAATTGGTTTCGGCAAATGCCTGATAATTCTTGGAGGGTGCCAGAATCATTCTGGAAGCTTTTTGGAATTTTCTGAGATAAAAATCGGAAATATTTCGGAGCTGCCGAAGCCACTTCAGATGCGTTTCGCAGATGAAAATCACTAAAACCGGAATTGGTTCGGAACGTGTTGAAAATTATTATGGTGGGTATTGGAAATGTTCTAAGCCCACATAAATATTTTCAGTTCGAACGGACGCTGAAAAATGTCGTCATGAATAGTGAAAATGCTTTTTGGGATATTTTATGGTGAGTCACCTTTTGGGATATTTCCAAAAGGCTTCTAGAAGGGCTTGGGGGCCAAGCATGCTCCTCATGGGGGCCCCCAAGGGGGTTGACCGGCCACATGTGTGGGGCTCCATGGAGCTCCACTTCCCTCCCCATTATGCCCTTCATGTGTGACATTTGCATGGGCATTTTGGGTTTTTGTGGGCCATCCCTACCCCTTGGCTTTCCTATAAATAGAGGAGGAGTGGGCAGCCCAAAGCTCATCCCCTTGCTCTCATACACATGCCATGCATTATCTGGCTTCTTCTCTCCCTCCCACGAAAAGAGTTTCGTAGAGCCGTAAGGCTGTCTGGGTTTCGGCAGGAACTAGTTCTGGACGGCGAAGCCCTGCCTGATAGCTGTCACCGTATGCGTGCAACCCCGTAGAGAGGTCGTAGTTTCGGTCTTTTGCCCGAGGGGCTGTTCGAGTGTCCTCCCGAAGGGCTGTCCGAGTCTCCGTTCGAGTTTCGAGGGTCCTCCCGAAGGGCTGTCCGCGACATCGTCCGAGGGACTGTCCGACCGCCTCCCGAAGGGCTGTCCAGCGAGGGAGTACATCCTTGCGGTTGGAAGGTTGTAAATCCTAGCTGCGGGGATCTGCACCAACGATCTCCACCGACTCTTCTTCCGCTGTGCTTCGAGTCGGTACGGAACAGATCAAACCTTGTATACAGTCTTCATAGTGATCCTGGGCGTGCTCGCTATACCGAAAATTTTTGTTTTCTGTCGCGTTCCCCAACACAGGGCGCGGCTCGCTAGGGCCGCCCCGTTATGCAGTGGCACTTCGCGAGTGAAAAAACTTCAAATAGTAGCAAACCGGAATTGGGATTCGAACCCGAGACTACTTTGTGGTGGGCGCGCTGTGCTAGCTGCTCGGAACGGACAAGGTCCTCTTCTAGATATACAACGTGGTTGTTAAAGAATGAAACGACATCGGCAAAAATCTAAATGACCTGATGATAGTGAACTAAAATCGTTAGCCACTGTAAATTGTAACTAAAATAGCAGCCCGGTGCATATGAACTATAAGTCACAACAAATTTTTAAGAAGTAGAAATTTTAAACGTCAATTTCTTTTCAAAAAATTGTAAATACTTTCTGAAACGTGAATATTTACTAATTTATGAACAAAATTTTGAAAACTCACTCATTTCCTGAAAACGTGAGCACTTTTGGGCTTCTCAAACTTTTCTTGATAAAAGGAGCAAATTGGGAATGAGAACAATTTTTGAAATTACAAACAATCTTTTAAACTACACATACGTTTTCTGAAAAATAGGAACGAAATTTGAATTCGAAATTATGAAAAGCGTTTTCAAAATGCAAACATTTTTTGAAAATTCCCCGAACATATTTTGAATTTACACACAAAATTTTAAAACATGATCATTTTTTTGAATATATGAACATATTTGGAGAAGCTAGAACATGTTTGAGTCCTCAATATTTTTGAAGTTGTGAACAAAACTGAAAACACAAACATTTTTTTCAAAACACGAACATTTTTCGAAGTTACAAACAATATATTCAAATCGCACTTTTTATAAATTTCCGAAAATATGAATTTTTTTGAATATGTTAAAATGTTTGGAAAAGCTGGAACATTTTTTTGAAATTAGGGAACATTTCTCGAGCTTATGATTTTTTTAGAAATGAGAACATTTTTTTCAAATGCCTCGAACATATTTTGAGTTTGCGAACATATTTAGAGAACATATTTCTCGAGCTTATGTTAAAATGTTTGTGAACATATTTTGAAAGCAAGAACTTTTTTGAAATTCACGATCATTTTGTGAATTTTTTAACAAAAACATAGAATGCGACATGAACCTTTGAAAAATCTGAAATTAAAGTTTTTTCATGATTTTCCATACATTTCTAGTAAAATAAGCGAACAAATTTGTAATTCTAAACTTTTTGGAATTTCTGAACAAATTGCAAACCAGGAACGTTTGGAATAAATAAATAAAATTAAAAGAATAAAAACATTTTTTAAATTCCTGGACATTTCACGGTGGATGCGTGTCTCGCTGTAAATGGGCTGGACCATGTTGATCCAATGTGAATGTGTCAAAAGGAGATTGCCTGAGCGGCACAACCCGCCTGGTCCTGCCACAACCCGCCGTGATGATCAGATGTCCCTTGGAATGTGTAGGGGTCACTAGCGCATAGCTTTTCCTTTTTCATCATCTGACAAACCAACCACACCTCGCGAGAATTTCCACGCCTCTCCCGAATCGCCATCACTTCCTCCACCTTCGGCGCCGCGTATCTCACCTTCACGTGCACACCGCCTGCTCGACGCAATTCCCCACACGCCCGCGAGCACACCAACCTCCCCGATGGCAACCGCCACCGCCACCGCCACCGCCGCGGCGTCCCCTTCCACCTCCTCCTCGTTCCTCCTCCGCCGACCCCTCCCTCCAAATCCCACGGCCGCGCGCTGCCTCGCGCCACCGCGGTGCCGCGCGGGCCTCCGCACCGCGCGCCAGGTCGCCGTCAGCAGCGTGTCCCCGTCCCCGTCCCCCGACGTGGCGGACGAGGAGGCCGCGGCGGCGCCCAAGCTCGGCAAGCGCGTGTGCGTCACGGCGCCGGTCCGCGTCTACCACGTCCCCAAGGCGCCGGACCTGGACCTCCGCGGCATGGAAGGTGTGGTCAAACAGTATGTCGGTGTCTGGAAGGGCAAGCGCATCACGGCCAATCGCCCTTTCCGGGTGGAGTTCGAGCTGAAGCTCGACGGACAGGACAAGCCGGTCCGGTTCTTCGCTCACCTCCGGGAGGACGAGTTCGAGTTCGTCAGAGACGAATAGGATCCCTCTGTTTGTCTGTAAAATAATGCGCGCTTGGGGGCGGATGCAGCATATGTACATTAGAGAGGAGACTGAAGAGGGGCGACGAGATGTCAAGTAAGTTGATGTTTGTTTACTTGTCATGTCTCCTGTGCTCCTCACTCTCCTGCCCAGTGCTCAACATCTAAATTTTCAGATGTGAGAGTTGTTCGAGATGATGAAGATTATGAACCAAAGCAATTATACTGCTGTATCTGTTGTTGTGTTCAATAGTTTTATCTGTTTACTCTTTCAAGAAAAGATATTGTTCGAGAGGAGTCAGTGGTAATGAGTTAACGATGGATACCGATCTGTCTAAAGGGTGGTAAGTATGTGCTTAATAGGAGCAGAAGATATCATATACTGGTATACTGAATTCAACATGTACTCCTGCACTGAATCATTATTTAAGGGAATATGTAGGCACTATGGAACACTCTGAATCATTCAAAGTATCATGAAAATCACTGAAAATGGATGGTACGCTGCCAATTGAATATGCTAGTTCTACTAAAACTGCCCCCTTAATCCTTTACTTTGGGATCAAGAGCCTTCACCATGTTGATATCTTCTGATGAAGTTTAGTGTGTCGAAATTTTATCTGATTCACTATGTTAATCCATGGGCAGGCATAACTTTATCTGATTTGACTGGAAAATATGTCAAAATTTTCTGCATGCTGAACAAAATTAATTGCTTATTTGAATGCATACTGTAGCTGTTAAAACTGAATATACGGTGATCCCACTTTCTAAGGCACTTTTAGGTTAGCTTTCCAAACCCAAATTATAAAAGAAGCTGTCTTGCTAACAAGATGAAATTGAAGACATTGACAGAAAGCTTTCTGAACAGCGTTGATGAGATATATGCAAATTATTTTCACACGGACCTTCAGGATGGTACCCCGAGCTAGCACAAACATAAAGAAAAAGAAAAAAATAGTACACACTGTAGGCTCTATTCTTTCTTGATACATGTCGCTCCTTACTGCAATATATATTTTCAGCTTAGTGTTAATAATCTTCCAGAGATTTAAACCTTGTCCAGTTCACGCGCGCAAAGAGTAAATGCTATGATTGTTATGTGCTCAGTCTGAATTTAAGGCCTTCATGTTGTTTAAGCTCTTGTCCTTCCATCCACGGGGGATATCTAGTGCAAACTAGTACGTCATTGCTAACTCCTCATTTGAGTAGTTGATTGTTCATATTTCGAGCGATGTGAGGTAGGAGTTGTTCGCAAAATGTAGCTTTCTGTGACCCTCATATACCTTTTCAAATCCATCCACCCAAATCACATCCGGGTGGGCATATGTAACGATTTGAGTTAACACTCAGAGATGAGTTTGTAATATATGCACTCTCTAGTCCTTACCTATGTATTTCATTCTACTTGCTATATTATCTAAACTCAACATACTGGTAGCATAAGGGTTCTGGTTTTTCCCAGGCCTACCATGAGTGTGTTAGTATTGGCCAAGCTCTTGACCAATATATAAGGGTGCTGAAGTTTCTGTTCTGTTAAACAAACCATAATATTTGAGGTTCAGTATCAAATAAGAACTTTGATCTCAAGCCATCAAAGTGTGTGTATTGTGCCTGGCTTCTTGTTTCGTGAATAAACAGTGTGATGTTGGAATCTATGAGTAGGAAATCTTATTGTAAGTTTATCTTGGAAATAGGGCCATGAAGCGACTAGTGCTGATTCTTCACTTTTTGCCTATGATTTTACAGTTCGACTAAATACCGATCATTTTTAAGAAAGGGGAACAGGCATACATAATGCCCTTGAACTATTCAAGTTATCTAATTATATACTTAACACCTATGCTATCTACCTTGCACTGCTCAGCTGCTGAAACTGAAAAAATAATCCACAGGCCCGAGTCCAACCTGGTATTGCCCTGAGTGACAGTGATTTCGCCTAGTGTGCAGATTTCGTGCAATGCAGCACATAGCAATCTGAATTTAACTCCTCTTTTTCTCCATCTCTCTGCTATCCCCCTTTTCAGGTCAACTCCATCTCTTAGCTACTCAAAGCATTACAGTCACAGCCAGCGCTTTGTTCTACCCATCTCCAGTTTAAGTCAACATATAATGCCTTTAATTGTTGCGTCATGCATCGAGATTAATCAGGCCTTGTTTAATTGTGACCGACAGTCCTTGAAAGTTTATCTGGGTTGTGCTTGTGCATTTGTGCTTCAGTTTTCGGATAAACAAATTAGCATCGTGAAGTGGCACTTTACTGCAACAATGTTGATAATGTCAATGTAAGAGTTTTCATAATTTCCTAATCCAGGCCAAGTAAGTGTTACATTTCGGTATGTTTTGCGAATGTAGTTCAATGCCCATGCGCTCCTCTTTATTATTCAATCAATCGATTGGTTCAGGCGGCTCTGTCCGACCTGGGAACTAAATTCTCTTCTTCAAGTGTTTGCACTTGAAAATATTTTTTCAGTTTTATTTGTCCATCTTGACAAATGCTTGAATACTGCTTCTACTTCAATGCATGATGTGCTAGGGCATTCAGCGGTTTTGCAATCTTTGCTTTAATGGTACTTGCTCTTTTTGGTGGGGAGAATTGTATTTTTCTTTGACAGGATTTGGTGGGGAGAATCGTACTCATATGTGATGTTGTCTGGATTTGTTTCTTGATGCTTCTATTGTATTAATTCCAGCTTGAGTAAAATGTCAGAAGAGACTTGGTAAAATGTCTTCCTTTGTTTCATCTTTCATGTTGGGTTGTGTGAGTTGCGGTATGAATTATAACCTTTGTACTGCACTCCAATTCTGTATCTATTTAGATGCATATTCTTTAGTGGAAAACAATCTGCGACAGATCTCAACGGAGGTCATTGCTGCTTGATCCGTTGACCTAGCATTCTTCGATTGTTTTTGGCTGATTTAGTTAATCAGATGACACCTGGTTGACATCGAGCCTGGTAATACTAGCACCAATTTGACCAATTTGAGATCTGCTACCTCTTGCGTTCACCACCTCTCAGACACAGGGGCAGCGCAGCCCCTCTCGATAATGATAGGCAGCTGGGACGAGGTTAAGGCAAGTTTAACACCATCCTATTCCTAGCACGCCACTGCCTCAGCTAGCTCTGCACCTGCACAGTCAGGGATTTGAGTCCCATGCACACGAGCAGATCAGGCCATTGCAGTCCGTTGATCACCGCATCCCATAAAGCAGCAGTGGTGTCCTCCACAAAACTGGCGCTACTATTTGACTTGACCCATCCAGGGCCTGGCCTGTATCAACATTCATCTCTGCATCCTCTCATCAGCATCTATCTTCTTCAAAGTCTATATAATGGGATGCTTTCCTTCACAGTCTCCTCTCCAGATCTCCACTTTTGTTGTTCATGAACAGAGGTTGCTTTTTGGCTCTTGGGCTCCTTCATTTTTTTAAACTGATTTTTAAGTTTAACTTTTTATTTGAAACAAACATACACATGCATACGGATGAACTCTCTCCATTCCTAAATATAAGTCTTTGTAGAGATTTCAATATGAACTACATGCAGATGTATATAGACATAGTCTAGAGTGTAGATTCACTCATTTTGCTTTGTATGTAGTCTATATTAAAATATCTAAAAAGATTTATACTCCCTCCATTCCAAAATATAGTGTGCCCGCGCTTCCCGAGTTCCAACTTTGACCATAAATTTAACCAACGAGACCAACTGCGGCGGAAGAAAAAAATATATAATTGAAAACTTCTTTCGAATATGAATTCACTGATATAATTTTTGCTCCCGCCGCAATCGGTCTTGGTAGTTAAATTTACGGTCAAAGTTGAAGCACGTGGATAGAGGAAGCATTACATTGTGGAATGGAGGGAGTATTTAGGAACAGAGGAATACTGCATGTTTGTAAAGTTTAATGGTGAAATACATTTTGGTGTGAGCTACACACACAAAAAAAACATGTATTTCTAGCACATGTATTATTCACTATCCAAATGTATTTCATCATAAAACTTCAGTAGGTCCAGGAAGGAGAGAGAGCTGGCGGCAGGGTCACGGAGGTCCAGGTGCTCGGGCTGCTCCGGGGGGCGCCTTCAGTAGCCGGCGTGGCATGGTGTGGCGCGTCGCCGGAGCTCCCCTGCTTCCCTCGCATGCACACAAGGTGTTTGAGAAAATGCCAAAGAGAGGGATGGAAGAGGAAGAAGGATGATGATGACCTATGGGTAGCCCTGTGCGTTCGGTTTATTCGGTTTACATGGTTCGGTTTATACGGTTTTTCGGTATGTACGGTATTAATACTTCGGTAAATACGGTATGAAATTAAAATACGGTTCGGTTTCGGTATATACCAAATTATTTCGGTATGGTTTCGGTATATACCATAAAAACCAAAGTTGACGCGAATTTGAAAATGACGTAATAATAATTTGTAAATTTATGACTCAAAACACATTCTATTTTACACAAATAGTATATGACTATATATATAAGTATATATGCATGCATTGATTCATCTGTTGATGGTTATGGACGTGCTTAGCATTTTAAAAAGAGAAAAATAACAATGTTACAAGAAAAATGTTGGTGCTTAGTAGTGAATTTGACTCATGTACAAGAAAAATGACAACTTGTACGGTTGTTCATCTCAAGAAATATAAATTTATCTTTTACTTCGGTTTATTCGGTTAACCATTCGGTTTTTCGGTATATACCATAAAAACCAAAGTTCAAATCGGTATGAAAAGTTCATACCATACCGAAACCAGAAACCATAAAAACAAAAAAATCGGTTCGGTTCGGTTTATTTTCGGTATGGTTTTTCGGTTCGGTTTAAAAATGCACAGAGTGACCTATGGGTCCCTCTGTCATAGCGGTCAAACCTAACGTAGTTGACTTTCTTGCCACGTCAGCCTTGACGGATGGGCCTTGCATGTTGCGTTTAAATCGTCTAAACCAGCCACTATCTGAAAGTAGTCGTTTTTAGTGAAAAATTAAGGTTCAATTGATAGTTTAACCCTAAATGTGGTAGTTTTTTGTTAAATACTCTACAATTGTACATACATGTATACATCTCTAGGCACACGTGTGTATTTGTTTTCACATTTTCTTTTAAACATAAAATTTTGATTTCCAATTTTTTAAAAGTTTCGGGCTCTATGGACTATGGAGCCCAGGAGCCAAAATCCTCACTTGTTCGGCAAATCCTATATATAATTAGATAGTTAATCTATATTAAAATATTTTTCTTAACATGTAAATATGCCAACTCAACATAGAACCAAATGTGGGAAATTGCCCTTCTCAGCATAGAACCATGCATTGGGGATTATGCCTGTTGAGTATATGTGTTATGTGCATATTGTGTATCGGGCCCGTCTTCTAGTTTTTTGTATAGTTGAGGTCTGTGACCCACATTTATACATCATATATACGTGCCTATGCACGAGAGCAATACACCATGCAATCATAATCTCATACATGGTATCAGCTTTCTAGGTTTTTCTCTCGCTTTCGCCGCCGCCGCCGCGCATCTCCTTTGCGCCGCCGCTGCGCACCTCCCCACACCGGTCGCCGCCACCGCCACCGCCACCCCATCGCCGCCGCTCGCACGCCCTACGCGCCGGCCGACACTCTCGCCCGATCCCGATCGCATCACCCCGCCACCCGCTAGCATCGCCCGCCCGCGCTGCCCGCTAGCTAGCATCGCCCCGCTCTTTCCGATCAACCGAGCCGCTGCTTCAAGCCCCGAGGGCATCAGTTGTGGTGCTGCTGCTCCCGATCGTGACGTGAAGACAGAAGCCAAGTACTACTAGTACTCATTTTTTCAAGATTGGTCTTGCTAGTAGCCTTGCTACTTTTTCACGTGAAGGCAAAGTTGACCATCAGTAATAGCCTTTGAAATATCCAGCCGTGTCGCCAGCCGCCATCATCGGACCAACGATGGCGTCCGCTGCCGCCTCTGCTGTCCCGCCGCCGGCGCCCTCTGACGTGGCCCCCCACATGCATGTTCTCACATACGAGGCTCTGTCCGCGTACGAGTCTCCCAAGTATTGGTGGTGATCGTCAGCGGGCCAGCACTCGTCCGCTGGGCAGCAGCCAGACAACGTCCAACATCTGCAGCATCTTTCCGTGAGCCCGCAGGTTTTTTCGGCGGACCATCCGGCCTATCCGACACCGCAGTCGTTGCCGGGGCATCATGCATACTACGCGGCTCCGCAGCTATATGGCGAGTACCTACCGCCGTCGCTGAGCGGCGGTTACGGTTTCTCCATGGCGTCTTCGTCCCCCTCGCCGGCTCTGCCGCCGGCGCCCTGGGACCCGGTGCTCTTCACCGGGCTGCATACCGCTCCTACGCCGAACAACTACACTGGAGGTGATGATTGGTACGTGGACACCGGTGCCGGCTCACATGTTTGCTCATCCTGATAACCTTGCCTCCTTCACTCCTGTCTCCACTGATCGCCGCATCATTGTCGGTGACGGTTCCACACTTCCTATCACACATGTTGGACACACTTCTTTTCCTTCCACTTCTACTCCATTATCTTTGTCTAACATACTTGTGTCACCTCATCTTATTAAGAATCGCATTCTCGTTCGTTGCTTCACTCGTCAAAATCCCGTTACCATTGAATTTGACGAGCTTGGTTTTTGTGTCAAAGACGCTCAAACCAGGATGGTACTTCACCGATGTGACAACCCCGATGAGCTCTATCCGGTGCACTCGCCTTCATCTACCACCACCGCACAGGTTGCTCTCTCCGCTGGCGTCGATCTCTGGCACGCTCGCTTGGGTCATCCCAACCCCGTCACACTTCGTCATATTCTTAGGAGCTTGTCATGCATGTCGAGTCGGCAAACATGTTCGCCTGCCGTTTAATAATTCCACCACCATTGCTTCTTTTCCTTTTCAATTGATTCATAGCGATATGTGGACTTCTTCGGTTCCTAGTAACTCGGGCTATTTATACTATCTGGTCATTCTTGATGATTATTCTCATTATGTGTGGACTTTTCCTTTGCGCAGAAAATTGGATGCACTCTCTACCTTGACGGCTTTTCACTCCTATGTCCGCACGCAGTTTGGACGTCCCATCCTTGCGCTTCAGACGGACAATGGAAAAGAGTTCGACAACCTCGCTTTCCGCACTTTTTTGTCGCATCACGGCACAGTTTTCCGCTTCACATGTCCGTACACTTCACAGCAGAACGGTCGAGCCGAACGCGTCCTTCGCACTCTGAATGACTGCGTTTGCACGCTCCTGTTTCATGCCAACGTGCCGCCTCGTTTCTGGCCGGACGCACTCGCCACAGCATCACTTCTTAACATTAGACCCTGCCGCCCACGGTGGAACTACGCACCTCACCATCTTCTCTTTGGTACGTGTCGTGGTTCTAAGTCTGACAGTAATGTACGGGGGGTAAGTATGGAGAGGCAAGATCTTAGCTATGGAGAAGTTGTAAGCACACGAGGTTTACGAGTTCAGGCCCTTCTCAGAGGAAGTAATAGCCCTACGTCTCGGAGCCCGGAGACGGTCGACTGGATTATGCGTGTATGGTTTACAGGGGTGCGAACCCTTTACACTGAGCAGGGGGGTGGCTTATATAGAGTTCGCCGGACCCCTCCGGCCCTCAGTTATGCAGGGTTTCAAATACATTAAGGTCGGGCGTTACTGGTAACGCCCCTAATAAAGTGCTATGATGACCATAAAGGCTACTTAATAACCGACCGTTAGCATGCGGAGTGCCTTTAGGTCTCATGGTCGTCGAGTGGTTTGGTCTTGGTCGAGTGATCGCTTCTTGGTCGAGTGTCTTTGAGTCTGTCGAGTGGAACACCTCCAAGTCGATTGAAAGGTGATTTCTTCTAGAGATGTCCTTGGGTAGGGCAGTTTGGACAGGTCCATGACCCTACCCTAGGTACATAGCTTCGTCATTAGCCCCCGAATGGATCGAGGTTTGAGTGGGGAAGGAGTTGAGAATTTTCCCGACTCATTTTTCATGCCATGAGCATATCTGGTTTCGGATCAATGAACCTGAGTGATGACAACAACTTCCTTTTCAGTCACCTTGATCCATTCTTAGCTTTTTGTCGAGTGAGTTTCTTTACTTGAAAGGCTCCGAGTGACGGTGCGGAGGAGATCTTCGGTCTGACAAGTTGTTCTGCTGCCCGCAGATTTCGCGGGATCCGAATTTTGGGAAGCGCGCGGGACGGGGGAGGCCGCAGTAATCGGATGGGATAGAGCGGAGCCGCCTCCATCCCCGCGCCACCTTTTTTGCCACGTATCACGTGCGCGATTGTTACGGGTTTTGACAGGGCCGCCCGGGCCTACCAGTCAGCCACTCGGAAGCGGCCTCATATAAGGCGTCGGACCGGGGTCTCTTCGAACAATGCGTCCCCATTATCTCTTCTCCTCTTCATGCTCCCTCGCCACGCTCGCTCTCGCCCCAGCGCCACCGCTCCGTACGCGTTTCGCCGGCGACGATGGGGAAGGAGAAGACGGCGGCTCTAGAGCGGGCGAAGAAGACGACGGCGAGGTCGAAGGGGAAGGCGACCAGTCGGGGCGGATCCTCCTCGCGAACCGGCCTACCGAAGGGCTGGATCCAGGGCGGCTGGATCCGCTCAACGATCACCCAAGAAGACCTCGACGACCTAGCCGAAGGAGGGCTGATCCCCTATGAATCGGCGCGGCTTTTGGGGAAGGAATCTGAGCCGCAACCTCGGGAGGGTGAGCGCGTTCTCCTTGCCACCCACGTCGACAGTGGATTTTCCTTGCCTCCTCACCCTTTCTTTCGGGGATTTCTGAACTTCTTTGGGGCACAACTCCACCACTTCACTTCCAACACAATCGTTTATCTCGCCGCTTTTGTTTCTTTGTGTGAGAATTTCCTGGGTTGTCGGCCTCACTGGGGCCTTTTCAAGCACATTTTCACTTGTCGCTCCCAGACGGTGAAAAAAGCTAATCCGAGTGACGAGAGGACTCAAGTGATTCAGATGTGTGGGGGTCTTGGTGTCCAGATGAGAGGGAAAAGCTCCTTTCCGGCCATGATTCTTCCCGACTCAGTTCACGGATGGCAGTCGACCTGGTTTTACTGCAAAGACCAGTCGACGCCAGGGCAGTCGACTGGCCTCCCTCCTTTCACCATGGACCGAGTGAGGAAACCCTCCCCTTTGAAGGTGCTCCCAGAGGAGAAGGCGCAGGTGAGGGTGCTGGTAGAGCGAGTGGTCCAGCTTATCCATGACGGGGTCACCGGTATGGATCTCTTGGAGGTCTTCTTTCAGCGACACATCCAGCCTCTTCAAGCCCGAGACCATCCGATGTGGATGTATTCGGGTCTTGAAGACTCCACTCGGATTCACCCGGAGGAGGTCAATGACGACACACTGGAGAAGTGGTTGTCGGGCATGACCGGGAACAAGGACAACCCCAGGGGAGCCAGGAGAGTTCCTCCATTCGACCAGTCTCATGTACCAGAGAAGGTCCGATTCTGAGCTTTTGTTTGTAATCTGAATTCACTCGCGCAGTTGCCTATACTGAGTCGACTGACTTTGTTCTTCCTGCTTTCTTTCAGGCCATTATTGAAATGTATTCAATGCCCAACGGGGAGCAAGAGCAGGACCCGGAAGGAGAGGCGAGCGGCGGCGACAGTGGCGAATGGGATTCTAACGGTGGAGGAGACGAAGAAAGCGATGATCCAAGTGAGGAATAAGAAGTCGAGTCGCCTCCTCGCAGGGAGAGGCGGTCCAAACTTGACCAAGAACGACCGAGCGCCTGTGAAAAGGCGATTGTTCAAGCTGGTCAGTCTTCAAAGCGTCATCAGACCTCTTCGCCAACTCCGACTGAAAAAGCGTCAAAGCATCCCAAAGTCGCAGAGCCGAAGCTTCGGAAGGCGTTGCCGAAGATTAATATTGACATCCCCATCGCTTCCGCGTGAGTGTCTCCCTTCATATTTACTTGACGCCCTGTGCTATTTGTTTTTCTTGTTTTAACCGGACGAACTTTGGAACTGTCAGCGCTGCTACTTCCGGGACCTCAGCTTACAGGGACGATGATGAGGTGATGGAGGATGCGGTCACTTCTAACCTGGGTATGATTTCTGCCATACTGTCTTTATTTTGGTCGATTCAACTGCAATGTGTACCATTGGGTGATGTGATTTTGTCGATTGAACTTTGAACAACCCCTAACATTATTGACCTCCCTGATAATGATGATGAAGAGCCCGAGAGGCCTTTGACGAGGAAAAATAGGCAAGCTCCTGCGAGCGAGGTGCCACAATCGACGCCGAGGGCGGAGCCAATCGTTCAGGACGCTGGCGATGCCAATCGGGGTTCTGTTACCTTCGCCGTGCCATTGTCGAGTGCCTTGCCTTCCTCGTCGACCGCTCAGGCCCCTGTCGACCTGCCTTCAGTTTTTGCGACCCATCATGTCCCAGAGGACGAGGTGAATGCTGCCAGGGAAGCCATACGCCAGGCGAGCATTATGATGGAGAAGATGAAGACGGTGCGGGACGCCAGCCTAGCCGCCTACGATGCCAGCTTGGCTCTCCAGAGCAACGTTCAGGTTAGTTGGTCGCCGCTTGTTCTGTTAGGATATGCTATCTGAAGACTCTTTCCGAAAATCTTTGCATCTGTACACCCACTGGGTGCGTCGATTGAATTTTTGAACTAGTGGGGGCACGCTGAGTGCACCCACTGGGTGTAGTCCCCGAGACTACGGTGGACTACTGGCAGTCGACTGTAGTCTTTGTATTTTGTCGAGTGTAAACCGAACTGGTAGTTTGTCTCTTCCACTCGATCTGGTCGAGTGGGATCAGAACCGGTGGGGGCACGCCAAGTGCACCCACTGGGTGTAGTCCCCGAGACCGCGGTCGACTGCTGGCAGTCGACTGTGGTCTGAGTTCTACTTTCTCTCCTTTTTTTTACTCCCTACACTCGACTCCGGCGGGCCGGTCGAGTGGGATCAGAACCGGTGGGGGCACGCAAAGTGCACCCACTGGGTGTAGTCCCCGAGACTATGGTGGACTGCAGGCAGTCGACCGTAGTCTTAGTACTTAATGTCTTTGTCGTTTTTCGCTGTAAAATAACTTCTCTCCTCTGATTTCAGAAATCTTGCGATCTTTGAGCTCGCTTTGCGGACTTGGAGAAACAGCAGATTCAACTGAACCTTGACTTGGAGCTGGCCAAGACAGAGCTGCAAAAGGTCAAGGACGGCGCCACTGGTAAGACGAGTTTGTCGACTGGTCTGTCTTGGGCTTGAGTACCCTTCTGCTCTTTCTGAATCAATCATCACTTCTTTGCAGAAAAACTGAGAGAAGCTCTGGTGAAGAAGGATCAGGATTTGGCTGCTGCTCGAAAGGAGGCTGACCACAGGACCGCTCTGGCTGAACAGAAACTGGCTTCGGTCGGCCAGTTGAAAGAAGAGAATACCAAGCTGAAATCTGCTCTGAACGAAGCCAACAAGGAGTGCTCGCGCTGGAAGAAGGAGAACCTCAACCTGTGCAAGAAGATGGAAGGCATCGCTCGCAGGAGGGACGATCTGGAGAGCTATCTGAGGAGCCTTGCCAAGAAGTTGTTCCTCAAGCTTGAAGGTGCACATTTTGTTCCGACTGATTTTTTTTGTGTCGACTCAGCGTATGAAAATTGACTTATCCTTGGATCGTGAATGCAAAGTTTTGCCAGGACTTCGAGGAGGAGACTGGGCAGATCGAACCCGGTTTGGATCCAATCAATTCTCCCGTGAAAGATGAAACTGCCATGAATCTGCTCCGACTGGAATCCTGCATCGACGGTGTCGTGGACTACTTGGCTCGACTGAAGGTCACCATGTCACGGATCGACCCGGCACTTTGGCCAGAGGCCACGCTCCAAAATGATCTTGAGTCGCGGATGACTCGACTTAACGAAATCCCTGACCGAGTGCAGGAGTGGAAGAAGTCTTCTGCCCGGTGTGGCGCTGATGTGGCTCTGTCTCTGGTTCACGTCCATTGCAAGGAGGTGCGACAAGATAAGCTGGCAGCAATCAAGGTCGCCAACACCCAGAAGCATGACTTCCGATCTTTTATGAAGACTTTCATCGCTGCAGCCACTCGGATCGCCGACGGCGTCGACTTAGACGAGTTCATCGAGCCTGCTAGTCCTTCTCCCGCGGAGTGAACAAACTTTTATGCCTCACCTTAAATTTGCCTCGGAATGCCGAGTGGTTTTTGTAACCGTTAAACTCTTTCGGGCTGAATGCCCGAGCACTTCGATTTGTGGTCTGGAACCTTTAGGATTTGTCTTAACTTGGTTTATCGTTGAATATCTTCATGAATCCCCTGTCGAGTGAACTTGTTCTTCATTCGAGACAACTTTTGTATTTGTAGCGCAGCTCCGAAGGAGAAGAAAGCAGTCGACCTGCGCCTCGTTGCCCTTGCGGGTCGGCGAAGCTCCTCAAGAGAAGGTGGCAGTAGTCCTACACCTCGTCGTCCTTGCGGAGTGGGATGGAGCGCATGTTGTATTTGTGGCGAAGCTCCTAAGGAGAAGGCGGCAATCGACCTGCACCTCGTCGTCCTTGAGGATTGAGATGTGTTTCGTACTTAGGCGAGTACTGGACTGCAGCTAAGCCCCCGAGTGGGAGGTTTGCTCTCCACTCGGTAGGATTTTTCAAACTTAGGCGAGTGTCGGACTGCAGCTAAGTCTCCGAGTGAGAAAACCTAGGCGAGTACTGGACTGCAGCTAAGCCCCCGAGTGGGAGGGTTGCTCTCCACTCGGTAGGATTTTTTTTTCAAACTTAGGC
>NC_057797.1:620844111-620874535 GCF_018294505.1 Triticum aestivum
TTGCTCTCCACTCGGTAGGGTTTTTTCAAACTTAGGCGAGTGCTGGACTGCAGCTAAGTCTCCGAGTGAGAAAACTTAGGCGAGTACTGGACTGCAGCTAAGCCCCCGAGTGGGAGGGTTGCTCTCCACTCGGTAGGATTGTTTCAAACTTAGGCGAGTGCCGGACTGCAGCTAAGTCTCCGAGTGAGAAAATTTAGGCGAGTACTGGACTATAGCTAAGCCCCCGAGTGGGAGGGTTGCTCCCACTCGGTAGGATTTTTTCAAACTTAGGCGAGTGCCGGACTGCAGCTAAGTCGCCGAGTGAGAGAACTTAGGCGAGTACTGGACTGCAGCTAAGCCCCCCGAGTGGGAGGATTTCTCTCCACTCGGTAGGATTTTTAAATACTTAGGTGAAACGGGTTCGCAGCTAAGCCCCCGAGTGGCAGGCTGGCTCACCACTCAGTAGGAAATTATTTTTACAAACTTAGGCGAAGCGGATTCGCAGCTAAGCCACCCACTGGGGGATTTCTTACGCAAACAAAAAACAATAACAATCATTGGGAAAATTATAACGCTCTTGTCTTTGATAAATAAACTACAGGAGTTTTTTCTTATTACATCTCATCCGAGTGAGAATTCAAGTATAAAAGGGGCGGAGTAGCTCCGCATTCCAGGCTCGTGGCTCATCAATCTGGCGATTGACATTGTAGAGGTGTTACGCTCCATTGTGGAGGACTCTGGTGACTATGAAGGGGCCTTCCCAAGTAGGAGCGAGTTTATGTGGTTTTTGCTGATCCACGCGGAGGACTAAGTCTCCTTCTTGGAAGGCTCGACTCTTCACATTTCTAGCATGGAATCGACGCAAGTCTTGCTGATAGATGGTCGATCGGATCATGGCCATTTCTCTTTCTTCTTCCAGGAGGTCGACTGCGTCCTGCCGGGCTTGTTCTGCTTCTTCTTCAGAGTAGAGCTCGACTCGAGGGGCGTTGTGAAGCATGTCACTCGGCAAGACTGCTTCGGCTCCGTAGACCAGAAAGAATGGGGTTCTTCTGGTCGATCGGTTCGGGGTCGTCCTCAATCCCCAAAGAACTGATGGAAGCTCGTCGACCCATGCACCTGCTGCGTGCTTGAGATCGCGCATCAATCGAGGTTTTAGTCCTTTAAGAATTAGGCCGTTTGCTCTTTCCGCCTGTCCATTCGACTGAGGGTGAGCGACCGAAGCATAGTCGACTCATGTGCCCTGAGAGGCGCAAAAGGCCCTGAATTTGTCGGAATCGAAGTTTGACCCATTGTCAGTGATGATGCTATGTGGAACTCCATATCTGAATATCAACTCTCTGATGAAACTGATAGCAGTGCACGCATCAAGATTCTTGATAGGCTTAGCTTCAATCCATTTGGTGAACTTGTCGACTGCTACTAGCACATGAGTGAAGCCGCTCCTGCCCGTTTTCAGTGGTCCAACCATGTCCAGCCCCCAAACAGCGAAGGGCCAGACAAGTGGAATGGTTTTCAGAGCTGACGCGGGCTTGTGCGACATATTGGAGTAATACTGACATCCTTCACATTTGTCGACTATCTCTTTTGCCATTTCATTGGCCTTTGGCCAGTAAAATCCCGCTCGGTATGCTTTAGCCACAATGGTTTGAGAGGACGCATGATGACCATAGGTCCCCGAGTGGATATCGTCAAGGATCATCTGACCTTCTTCTAGTGTTATACACTTCTGACTGACTCCAGTCACGCTTTCTCTATACAACTGTCCCTTTATGACTGTAAAGGCCTTGGATCGACGGACGATCTGTCGAGCCTCTTCTTCGTCCTCTGGGAGTTCTTTCCTTAGGATGTACGCGATGTACGGTACTGTCCAGTCGGGAGTGATGACCAAGACTTCCATGGTCAGGTCGACCACAGCTGGAACTTCAACTTCAGTCGGATCCGTGGCACTTTTTGGCTGCGGGGCCTCTTCAGTGAAGGGATCCTCCTGAACTGATGGTGTGTGGATGTGTTCCAAAAACACATTGCTGGGAATGGCTTCTCTTTTGGAACCTATTTTTGCCAAATCATCAGCTGCTTGATTTTTCAGTCGGGGTATGTGATGAAGCTCTAACCCCTCGAATTTCTTCTCCAGCTTTCTCACTGCATTGCAATAACCAGTCATGGCTGGACTTCTGACGTCCCATTCCTTCATCACCTAATTAACCACAAAATCTGAGTCGCCATAGACCATGAGGCGTCGGACGCCGAGTGAAATGACCATGCGCAACCCATATAAAAGTGCTTCGTATTCCGCCTCGTTATTGGAGGAATCAAAGTGGATTTGAAGAACATATCTGAGCTTATCTCCTCGGGGGGAGACCAACACCACCCCGGCACCGGAACCATTCAGCATTTTGGAACCATCGAAGAACATGGTACAATGCTCCGAGTGAACCTGAGTTGGCAGTTGCTGTTCAATCCACTCGGCGACGAAATCTGCTATTGCGTGGGACTTGATAGCTTTCTTTGCCTCGAACTTGATATCTAGAGGAAGGAGTTCAATCAACCATTTTGCCACTCGACCAGTTGCATCTCTGTTGTGCAGGATCTCTGACAATGGAGCGTCGCTGACGACTGTAATGGAATGATCAGAGAAGTAGTGAGCAACTTTCTTTGTGGTCATATAAATCCCATATACAAGCTTCTGATAATGAGGATATCTTTGCTTCGACGGGGTCAAAACTTCAGAAATATAATATACTGGGCGCTGAACTTTGAAGGCTTTTCCTTCTTCTTCCCGCTCGACCGTAAGTACCATACTAACGACTTGTCCCGTGGCTGCGATGTAAAGCAGCAAAGGCTCCTTGCTGATTGGGGCAGCAAGCACCGGCTGGGTGGAGAGCAGAGCTTTGAGCTCTACAAACGCTGCATCAGCTTCGGGAGTCCACTCGAACTTGTCGGACTTCTTCAACAATCGGTAAAGAGGCAATGCCTTTTCACCGAGATCAGATATGAATCGACTTAAAGCGGCCAAGCAACCAGTAAGCTTCTGGACGTCGTGCACTCGCACATGACTTTTCATTCGGAGTATAGTACCGACTTTTTCTGGATTAGCGTCGATTCCCTGTTCGGAAATGGGAAAACCGAGTAATTTTCCGCCAGGAACTCCGAATGTGCACTTTGATGGATTAAGCTTGATATCATACCTCCTGAGGTTGGCAAAGGTTTCGGCAAGGTCAGCCAGTAGGTCGGAACCCTTCCGTGACTTGACCACAATGTCATCCATGTACGCTTCCACATTCCGACTGATTTGAGTGAGCAAACACTTCTTAATCATCCTCATGAATGTGGCTCCGGCATTCTTGAGGCCGAACGGCATGGTAATATAACAGAAGCACCCGAATGGAGTGATGAAAGCTGTTTTGATCTCGTCAGGTCCATACAGACGGATCTGATGGTACCCGGAATAGGCGTCTAAAAAAGACAGTCGCTCACATCCCGCAGTCGAGTCGACTATCTGATCGATGCGGGGGAGAGGAAAATGATCTTTCGGGCAGGCCCGATTGATATGTTTAAAGTCAATGCACATGCGAAGTGACGTGTCCTTCTTGGGGACCATGACAACATTGGCGAGCCACTCAGAGTGGTAGATTTCTCGGATGAACTCCGCTGCTAAGAGCCGAGCCACCTCCTCGCCAATAGCCTTTCTCTTCTGGACGGCGGACCGTCGGAGATGTTCCTTGACAGGTTTTACTTTTGAGTCGACTCTTAGGTAGTGCTCAGCCAGCTCCCTGGGAACACCCAGCATGTCAGAAGGCTTCCATGCGAAAATGTCCTAGTTCTCACGGAGGAATTGGATGAGCGCTTCTTCCTATTTGGAGTCGAGTGTTGTTGAGATATGAGTTGGAGCAGCGCTGGGATCGGTCGGGTGGATGTGAGCTGTCTTTGTTTCGCCAGACGACTGAAAAGCTGATTCTGTAGCGGGTTTCTTGGCTCGCAACAAATCACTCGGGTCTGCAGTCTTCTGGTATTCCTGCAGCTCCACCACTACCATCTGAGCATCAGCGATCTTTGAACCTTTCTGAAAACATTCTTCCGCTTTCTTCCGATTGCCCGTGATAGTGATCACACCTTTGGGGCCAGGCATCTTCAGTTTGAGATACACATAACATGGTCGGGCCATGAAGCGTGCAGAAGCCGGCCTGCCCAAAATAGCGTGATAGGCACTCTGGAAGTCTACAACTTCAAACGTCAACTTTTCTTTGCGGTAATTCTTGGAATCACCGAAAACCACATCAAGAGCAATCTGGCCGAGTGATTCAGCCTTCTTCCCAGGAATGACTCCATGGAAACTCATGTTGCTGGTACTGAGTCTGGACATCGGAATGTCCATACCTTTCAACGTCTCAGCATATAATATGTTCAAACCACTGCCACCATCCATCAAGACTTTGGTCAGTCGAGTGCCTTCAACAACTGGGTCGACCACCAAAGCTTGCCTCCCGGGGGTGGCGATGTGCGTTGGGTGATCGGACCAGCCGAATGTTATGGCAGTCTGAGACCACTTCAGATAACTGAGTGTCGCCGGGGCAACTATATTCACCTCTCGGTTGATAACTTTCAGTCGACTTTTGCTTTCAACATCAGCAAAAATCATCAGGGTGGAATTGACCTGAGGGTATCCATCGTCACTATCTTCCTTATCCTCAACTTTGTCCGACTCCTTTTCCTTATCTTTGGGCTGCTTGCCCTGGAACTGCTGGATAAAGAGTCGGCACTGTCGAGTGGTATGTTTTGGGTAAATGAAATTACCCTCTTCATCTTTCTTGGTGTGGACGAGACATGGCAAATCCAACACATCATTTCCGTCCTGGTCTTTAACTTTCTTGGGGTTCCAAGGTCCTTTGGGTTTCCCTTTAAACTTTCCTTGGGTTACAGCCAAGGCTTCCCCAGGAGCAGCTGGCTCGGCTTTCCGCTTTTGTTTCCGATTGGAATTTCCTCCGGTTTCTTGAGCGACTGACTTGAGCTTGCCACTCCTGAGTCGATCCTCATCTTCACCATTAGCGTACTTGGTGGCAATCTCCATCATCTGATTCAGAGACATATCTCCGGTCCGACAAAATTTCAGATTCAGTTCTCTGTACTTGACGCCTTTTTTGAAGGCACAGACTGCTTGGTGGTCAGGCACATTCTCTACCGTGTTATGTAACGTGATCCATCTCTGGATGTAATCCCTCAAAGTTTCATTCGGCTTCTGCACGCAAGACCGCAGTTCAGTCAGCCCTGCCGGTCGCTTGCATGTTCCTTCAAATGTGGTGACAAACACTCGGGCAAGATCTTCCCAAATGTAAATGCTGCTGGGTGCTAATTGGTTCAGCCATGCTCTGGCCGAGCCCTCCAACATGAGAGGCAGGTGCTTCATGGCCACTTCATCATTGCCGCCACCAATCTGGACGGCCACTCGGTAGTCTTCAAGCCAAGTATCGGGCTTGGACTCACCAGTGAACTTGCTGACTCCAGTCGCCAACCTGAAGTTGGGAGGAATCACAGCGGCCCTAATGGCTCTACTAAAGCACTCTGGCCTCGAAACATGTGCTCTGCTGCTGGTAGGTGCATCTCTGTCGTGACCTTCTCGGTGAGCTCTGTTCCTGTCGACCAAACCTTGAACGAGAATGGATCTCGCATCAAAGCCTGGCTCCCTGGAGTCGACTGAAATCCTTCGCCCAACACTACGAGGACGCCTGTCATCCTGCTGTCGAGGTGCATACAACCCGCTCCTCGGGGGAGGGGTGGGCACTCGACGTCGATCATCACGATCGAATCGGTGATCATATTGCTCGCGGTTCTCGTACTGATTACGCCGATCCCCACGTCCCTCACGCCTCGGGAGCGATCTTGGGCTATGAACCGACTGGACTGTGTCTGTAGCAACGGATCTGCTGTGAATCCTGTTCCACGACTGAGAAACAGCGGAATTCTGGTCTCCTGCTGTCCGGAGTAACGCTCTAATCTGCAGCAAGCCTCTGCCAGCCTTCGACTGGGAAGGCTGAATCGACTCTGCTATACGGGCTGCAGCCGCTAAATTCTAAATCGGAGTTCGATATACCTGCGGGGGCAGGAAGAGCTGACGTCGACTGGATTCGGGAATCCGTGCACGCTCATCGAGTGTTCGCTGGAGGTTCTCCAGTCGAGTGTGCTCGGCCAAGTTTGCCAGGCGCGCGTCCTCCAAGGCATGATCCTCGGGGGTTTCTCCGATGATAGGAGTGTGCAGCGCATCCATGTTCTGGCGATGAAGTTCTTCTCTCTGCAACGACGTGAGAGGCTCGGGGAGATATTCCTCATGGGGACGTGACGGGTCGCCTCCACCCGCGCCTCCGTCGGTGCGGGGAAAACCGGGAGGACTGGGCGGTCCATCGACCATCAGAACCTCCGCCGCCGGATCACTGCTGTCGCACTCGGAGGCGGTCTCTCTAGAGCCAGTCGACAGATCGAATAGGCCGTAGAGGGATTCGTCGGGCTCGATCGCCGCGACTTGAGGGGTGGCCTACTGGCATGCCACCGCGTGTCTCACCCACCGCTGAAGTCTCGACCGACCGGAGCGCTTGTGCCGGCGGGAAACAGGGAGGGAAGACAGCACAGGAGCCGACCGATAGTGGGTCGACGGTTGCCGCAAAAGGATGCCGCGGACGCACGCGCGAAAGTGCGTCGCCCCGCGGACAGGGAGCGCGTCCACGTCGAGCGGAGCCTCCTGAAGCCAAGCGGAGTCGTCGGCGATGAACGTGAGCGCGCCGAGACGGATCTCGCGGCCCTCCACCAAAACTCCGCCGGAAACCATGATGATTCGGATCGGAAAAGATCGCAACTCCTCCAACAAATCGCTAAAACACCTGCCCCAAGGTGGGCGCCAACTGTCGTGGTTCTAAGTCTGACAGTAATGTAGGGGGGTAAGTATGGAGAGGCAAGAACTTAGCTATGGAGAAGTTGTAAGCACACGAGGTTTACGAGTTCAGGCCCTTCTCAGAGGAAGTAATAGCCCTACGTCTCGCAGCCCGGAGGTGGTCGACTGGATTATGCGTGTATGGTTTATTAGGGGCGTTACTGGTAACGCCCCTACTAAAGTGCTATGATGATCATAAAGGCTACTTAATAACCGACCGTTAGCATGCGGAGTGCCTTTAGGTCTCCTGGCCGTCGAGTGGTTTGGTCTTGGTCGAGTGATCGCTTCTTGGTTGAGTGTCCTCGAGTCTGTCGAGTGGAACACCTTCAAATCGATTGAAAAGTGATTTCTTCTAGAGATGTCCTTGGGTAGGGCAGTTTGGACAGGTCCATGACCCTACCCTAGGTACATAGCTTCGTCAGTATGCCCCCCCCGTCTTATGACGACTTGCGTATTTTTGGGTGCCTTTGCTATCCCAGCACTGCCGACACTGCTTCTCACAAGCTTGCACCTCGATCTATCGCTTGCATCTTCATCGGCTACCCCTCCAACTCCAAGGGATATCGGTGCTACGATCCCGTCTCCCACCGTGTGTTCACTTCCCGGCACGTTTATTTTGATGAGCATGTGTTTCCATTTCACCAGGTACCCCTGGATGTTCCTCCCGCCACTGGTGATGCGGGCTCCTCAACGCCTCTCCCAGGGCGCTCACGCATCTCTCTTGGCCCGCCCCTGGCTTTGAGGTGCCCCCCCCGCATGCGGCGCCTCCTACAGTCGCGGCACTGATGCCCCCGATGTTGGCGCACGCGGCTCCTTCAGCGCCCACGGCGCCCCTGGTGCCCCCGACGTTGGCGCCTGTGGCCCCCGCGGCCCCCTCGGCGCCCCCGGCCGGTCCGATCACCCGCGCCCGTACGGGTGTTTTTCGCCCGAGCTCGCGTTACGCCTCGGATGACTACGTTCATGCGGCGTCCACCTCTGAGCCGTCGCCATTGCCGTCCTCTGTTTGAGCCGCTCTTCGTGACCTCTCTAGATGGCTGCGATGCAAGAGGAGTTTGTCGCCCTGTTGCGTGCTACCTCTTAAGCACTGCGTTGGTTTCCCCAAAGAGGAAGGGATGATGCAGCAAAGTAGCGTAAGTATTTCCCTCAGTTTTTGAGAACCAAGGTATCAATCCAGTAGGAGGCTACGCGCGAGTCCCTCGTACCTGCACAAAACAAATAAATCCTCGCAACCAACGCAAATAGGGGTTGTCAATCCCTATAGGGCCACTTACGAGAGTGAGATCTGATAGATATGATAAATATAATTTTTTTTGGTATTTTTATGATAAAGATGCAAAGTAAAATAAAGGCAAAGTAAATAACAAAGTAGTAGGAGATCAATATGATAAAGATAGAACCAGGGGCCATAGGTTTCACTAGTGGCTTCTCTCGAGAGAATAAGTATTCTACGGTGGGTGAACAAATTACTGTTGAGCAATTAACAGAATTGAGCATAGTTATGAGAATATCTAGGCATGATCATGTATATAGGCATCACGTCCGAGACAAGTAGACCGACTCTTGCCTGCATCTACTACTATTACTCCACTCATCGACCGCTATCCAGCATGCATCTAGAGTATTAAGTTAAAAACAGAGTAACGCCTTAAGCAAGATGACATGATGTAGAGGGATAGACTCATGCAATATGAAGAAAACCCCATCTTGTTATTCTCGATGGCAACAATACAATACGTGCCTTGCTGCCCTTACTGTCACCGGGAAAGGACAACGCAAGATTGAACCCAAAGCTAAGCACTTCTGCCATTGCAAGAAGATCAATCTAGTAGGCCAAACCAAACTGATAATTCGAAGAGACTTGCAAAGATAACCAATCATACATAAAAGAATTCAAAGAAGATTCAAATATTATTCATAGATAGACTTGATCATAAACCCACAATTCATCGGTCTCAACAAACACACCGCAAAAAGAAGATTACATCGAATGGTTCTCCACAAGAGAGGGGGAGAACATTGTATTGAGATCCAAAAAGAGAGAAGAAGCCATCTATCTAATAACTATGGACCCGTAGGTCTGAGGTAAACTACTCACACTTCATCGGAGAGGCTATGGTGTTGATGTAGAAGCCCTCCGTGATTGATGCCCCCTCCGGCGGAGCTCCGGAACAGGCCCCAAGATGGGATCTCGTGGATACAGAAAGTTACGGCGGTGGAATTAGGGTTTTGGCTCTGTATCTGATTGTTTGGAGGTACATGGATATATATAGGAGGAAGGAGTACGTCGGTGGAGCAACAGGGGGCCCACGAGGGTGGAGGGCGCGCCTGCCGGCCTCCTGTTTCGTGCCTTGACGTAGGGTCCAAGTCTTCTGGGTCTTATTTGATGAGAAAATCACATTCCCGAAGGTTTCATTCCGTTTGGAGTCTGTTTGGTATTCCTTTTCTTCGAAACCCTAAAACAGGCAAAAAACAGCAATTCTGGGCTGGGCCTCCGGTTAATAGGTTAGTCCCAAAAATAATATAAAAGTGGATAATAAAGCCCAATAGTTTCCAAAATAGTAGATAATATAGCATGGAGCAATCAAAAGTTATAGATACGTTGGAGACGTATCATTGCGCAACCGTACGTGGCAGCTTGTTCCCCGGCACGCCAACGTGATTACGGGGAAGTGGGTCTTTAAACACAAGCTCCGTCCTGATGGTACCCTTGATCGCTACAAAGCGCGCTGGGTCGTTCGTGGCTTCCGACAGCGTGCTGGCATCGACTTCGTCGACAACTTTGCTCCGGTCGTCAAGCCCGGCACGATACGCACGGTTCTCCACCTTAAGGTCTCCCGTGCTTGGCCGGTGCACCAGATGGATGTCTCCAATGCCTTCCTCCATGGTCACCTCGAGGAGCAGGTCTTTTGCCAGCAGCCCATCGGGTTTGTTGACCCGGCGCTTCCTGACCACGTGTGCCTGCTTTCGCGGTCCTTGTACGGACTCAAGCAGGCTCCGTATGCTTGGTACCAGTGCATTGCGGCGTTTCTCCACCAGCTTGGGTTCCGCTCTACCCGCTCGGACGCCTCGCTCTTCATCTATCATCAGGGCTCTGACACGGTCTACTTGCTGCTCTATGTCGACGACATCATCCTGACGGCATGTACGGCTGGTCTCCTCAGTCGGCTCACGACTCGTCTTCACGCTGAGTTCGCCATCAAGGACTTGGGTCCTTTGCACTACTTCCTCGGTGTCGAGGTGGTGTGCCATCCGGATGGCTTCTTCCTTCATCAGCGGAAGTACGCTCATGAGCTCCTCGAGCGCGCTGGCATGCTTAACTGCAAGCCCGCCGCTACGCCTGTTGATACGAAGGCCAAGCTTTCTACCACGGATGGTTCTCCTGCTTCGGATGCTACTTTCTATCGGTCTATCGTTGGTGCTCTCCAGTACCTCACTCTCACTCGACCGGAGATCCAGTATGCCGTGCAGCAGGTGTGTCTTCATATGCATGCTCCTCGCGACGTTCATTAGGCTGCCGTCAAGCGAATTCTCCGCTATATCTGTGGCACTATGGATCTTGGCGTCACGCTTCACGCCTCCGCCGACACCGCCCTCACCGCCTACTCCGATGCAGACTGGGTGGGCTGCCCTGACACTCGTCGCTCCACTTCGGGCTATTGTGTCTACCTTGGACCCTCACTCATCGCGTGGTCGTCCAAGCGGCAACCTACGGTCTCTCGTTCCAGTGCTGAGGCTGAGTATCGTGCAGTGGCAAACCACGTTGCCGAGTGTTCGTGGCTTTGCCAGCTACTTCAGGAGCTCTCTTGCCCTGTTGACCATGCCACAGTGGTATACTGCAACAATGTCTCGGCGGTCTACCTCTCCGCTAACCCGGTGTATCATCGACGGACCAAGCATATTGAGTTGGATATTCATTTTGTTCGGGAACAGGTGGCCCTTGGCCATATTCATGTTTTACACGTCCCTACTTCCCAATAATTTGCAGATATCATGACTAAGGGCTTGCCTACGACGTCATTTGAGGAGTTCCGGTCCAGTCTTTGCGTCAGTCGCGGTGCCGCTTCGACTGCGGGGGGTGTTGAGTATATGTGTTATGTGCATATTGTGTATCGGGCCCGCCTCCTAGTTTCTTGTATAGTTGAGGTCTGTGGCCCACTTTTGTACATCATATATACGTGCCTATGCACGAGAGCAATACATCGTGCAATCATAATCTCATACAATGCCAACTATTCGAACCTCGGAATGCATCTTTGTTTTTACTTAATCCCTCATTGTAGCTCTTGTACTTTTGGCAAGTTTTGCTTCCATGGTTACTTCCTTCAACCATAGTTTAAAATTGGCAACTAAATTGAAAATCATTTATTTAACACTCCCTCCCAATACATAATGATTGGTCACTCATCATGGGTGACATGGTTTCCATAGGAAGCGAGGCGATCACTTGCTCCCTTTGCTCACCGGAGGGGGTTGACACGCGCGACCATCGGACGAGGCCTGGATACTATAACGTCGGCATGAGAAAACTAGGTCTTCCACATCGGAACCGAGAACCTCAACTGGAAGCTATATTCTTCATGGTCTATATATAGGGCTACATGGTAGTATCATATCTGCTAGACTTGAGAAGGAAGGGCTCTACATGGGTCACAGCTGCCGCCAAGTGGTGACTAGCAAGGTGGTGGGAGGGAGAGGAGGGGACACACACGAAGGGTCTCACGGGAGTAGGGAAGTTCATTTCTTTCACAAATAAAGTATAAACGGAGATACTCATATACACCCACATCCTTTCCCTATGAGCCTTTAGAGTGACTGAGCCAGTATATCTTCAGATTCACGAAATCACCACAAGCCTCACATAGTCGACGTACGGGAATGTAGTCTCGTACGGAACGAACATCCTCAAAAAAGTTGAAATAAATCCATGAAAGAAAACAAGGAACTTGAACCTGAATGGGCTGGTCCCATCACAAGAAGTGAACCATGTGAGAGCCACAGTCAGTTCACAAGAGTAGGAAATCTGAGGCAATTCCTTTAGCGGTTGCCTTTTTGTTTGCACAGCCAAGTCTGGCGTTGACAATTTTCTACCCTTCCACGGTTGTTGAGAAAAATCTTATCTTGTAAATATACTTTCTGTAAAAATTTGTGTAATAGCATAGTTTTCTATGGTATTTTATTTATATAATAAGCTCTGTAGGATTCTCCCTAGAAAAAAAATGGAAAAGTGTTGTAGGGTTCCCTCCCGGCCGTTACCATGGTTTCTTTGTTGAAAAATGAGATACTAAATGCATGAAAAAGCTCACCAACTAAACTCCTCAATGCATAGGACCATATGTGCTTAGCTTCTTGTTCGGCAATCAAACTCTCTCATTAGTGTTTTGCATAGATCCGCGTGCTTGGCATCATTTCTGCTGGGTCATGAAAGTGCTCTTTCTCCTTAATTGTTTTGTCACATCAGATTGTCCTATTCTTATACACCACGAAGCATTGAGAAGGGTTAGTTTGCTCTTTCGAGTTTCTTTTTTCCTTTCCAGAACCGCAAAGACCAGCTATAGCTGTAACACACGGTTTTAAATGGTTTTTAAGACTCAGTAAGCCAACAGGAACCGTTGAATTACCAATCGGTTTCACCCATAGTTTTTATGCTCACTAACTTTTATTTTGGTGGTTTCAGAGTTCGCCTCCGTATAAATGCCAACAGAGTATGCGTGCTCATGAAAATCAGATTTGCAGGAGAAGAACGAGAGCGATGACCACGATCACAGTTCCTCAAGTTGTCCCTTCTCCGGTTGAAGATGCTGAGGCGCTCATGAAGGCCTTCCAAGGTTATATTATCCCCGGAATTTACCTCGCTGTTTCGGTTCATCGATTTATTCTAGTGCATAGGTCCTGAATCTTGGTCATAACCTCGCAATATGTGTAGTGATTTTTGCAACATTTTTGTGGTTCAGGATGGGGCACCGACGAGCAGGCAGTGATCTACATACTAGCTCACCGGGACGCGGCCCAGAGGAAGCTGATCCGGCAGGCGTACGAAGAGAAGTACAACGAGCTCCTCACCGACCGGCTCCAGTCTGAACTTTCCGGCGATCTTCAGGTGACCACACATTTTCAGAATCTCCCTTTCTTCTTCTCTGAATGAACCAGCGAGTGATCTTGGTGACTACAGACAGCGATGGGCTACTGGGTACTCGACCCCACGGAGAGGCAGGCCGTGATCGCCAACGCCGCCACGAAGTGCATCGACGAGGAGTACCCCGTGATCGTGGAGATCGCGTGCGCCAACTCGCCCGCCGAGCTCCTGGAAGTGAAGCAGGCCTACCACGCCATCTACAAGCGCTCGCTGGAGGAAGACGTCGCCGCTGGTGCCACGGGAAACCTCCGTAACGTATGATATCTGGTTGTCACTAGAGCACGCGACAAGGGAAAGCTCTGTTCCCCAAACTAATGGCGATCCCTGTCCCTGCTGTGTTCAGCTCTTGGTCGCCCTGGTGAGCACCTACAGGTACGACGGCGACGAGGTGAACGGCGGGCTGGCGAGATCGGAGGCGAAGATCATTCAAGCGGACGTGAAGAACGGCGTCACGGCGGACCACGGGGAGCTCATTAGGGTCCTGGGCACCAGGAGCAGAGCCCAGCTCGGCGCCACGTTCAACTGCTTCAGAGATGAGCACGGCACCACCGTCACCAAGGTCTGGCCACCGCCCATACATAACCAAAAATCTGCTAAATTTCTTCAGGCTTTGGATCAATTTATTAGGCGATGATGTGGTCGATATATAATGCCATCTGTATCATCCATCGGCTAGGCCCTGCTGCATGGGTCCGATCCGACGGGCTACGCGCGCGTGCTGCGGACCGCGGCGAGGTGCATCGCCGACACGGACAAGTACTTCGCCAAGGTCCTGAGGAACGCGATGCACAAGTCGGGGACCGACGAGGAGAGCCTGCTCCGGGTGGTGGTGATGCACGCGGAGAAGGACCTCAGGGCCATCAAAGACGAGTTCCACAGGAGGGCGTCGGTTGCCTTGGAGCAAGCCATCGCCAAGGAAACCTCCGGTGACTTCAAGACCTTCATCATGGCTCTTGTTGGGACTAGCCAATAAACCATATGCATCCAAGAATAAGATCGCTGCTTTTTACTGTCTTCCGTGTTGCAAGACTTCAAGTATCTCAATTAATGAATAATGTCTAGGTAACTAGATATAATAGCTCCTGTGTTGCTGCGGAAATTGGTTGTAATAAATTTTAATACTTTGTTTGTGTGAAAGAAGAATATTTGGATTAACAATATGAAAAATAAAACTGATAATTCATATGATTATTGAATTTTATTATCGTCGTATATCTGTATTTTCAAAAATATAATCATATACTCCTGAACAGCTGAGATTTTTTTCTAATAAATTTTTGTCACTCATAAGGTGCCACCAATCACACCAGGGTAGCATCCTCCCCGCTCACATTTTTCTTCGATAAAGAGCGCTCTTATTGACTCATATCGTAGCATCGAGGGATACAATCATCATGAGTGCACACCCAACCTCTGCATAATTAGGATACACACAGCCAACACAAACGCATATACAGAAAAGATCGCGCCGGCAAGGAGCAATGCCCATGAATGAAAGAAAACCGATGAAAACAATGATAGTCGCGACCATCGGCACCAACCATATCATGACAACACAAGACTTACAAGAAAATGTTCTCCAAAAACGACGCCTCCAGAAAGGGAACGACGCGGCCATCGCTAGATCCAACTATCGAAGGTCAGATCGTGGGTTTTCACCCTGAAGATCAAGCCTGAGCAAACTTCAAGAAATGACTTTGCTAAGGTAACGACGCATAGAACGCCGACATTGCCAGGTATAACACACTAGAGTGACACATAGGATTTTCACCCTGAAACTTGAGACTGGGTACTCAGAGAAGCACCACCCAATCAAAGTCATGTGTTGTTTCCTCCACTTGCCACAATCCCCACAGTTGCATATGCGCAAGAGGCACTAGTAACTTCACGACGAAGTTTTGATAGAGATGAAGGACATTGCCGCCGCTGAAATTCCAAGTTCGGGACGCTCCGGAGGTGTCACACTGTCCACACAAAGTGGCATTCTGTGGCTGATCTGCATTAGACGACATAACCACGCACAACCGCTAGCCCTGTCGTACTCGCCTGTTGAAGCAAATCATACCAAAAGGGAAGGACCTGACCGTTGACAGGCATTGCCCAGAGAGACACAGATGACGAACCATCTGATGCGAGAATTTCCGCACCGGTCTGATCACCGGCCAACATCGCCCTTGACGTCGGATTGAATGGGCGACGCCCTACAGTAACCGCCATCTAGTAGATGCCGCAACCATGGATCAATCGTTGGGCGGTCATCCTCGTCCGGCACTGCCAAACACGCGCAACCAAATTCGTTACGTCTGGACACGAACATAGGCAGCGCTTCGACAGTGTGGGGATGGCGCTAAGTTGGGTCTTGGTGGCAATGCCATCAAGGATGAAGATCATAGGTCGTTTCCCAAGTAGAAACAGGCGCAACCGCTACATTTTCCTCCTTCATGGCGTCCACCTTCGCTGCGCTCTCTTCCAAATCTATAGGAATGAAGCCCCGCCGTCGTCGTCAGCCGCACAGGCAAGCTCGATGGCGTCGATTGACGGCGCTGAGGGGAGGTTGCACGGCGCGGGCTCACGGAAGAAGTGGATCGAGGACCGCCCAAGTCTAAAAATTTGGGAGAGAATTTTACTTCCCGGCCTCTGCACCAACTAGCGGTGCACACAACCTTTTTAGTATGAGTACCAAGATTTTTATCTTGAAGTGTAGTTTCACCACACGTCAGGCTTGGTCCACAATGGTAACTTTTCAAAATCAACCGCTTCAATCCTCGTGCTTGTCTCTTAAGAAATTTGAAATGAACGCAATGCTATACGCTTGCAGAACACCTCCACAACGCCTAGCACCGTCTTTCTCCAACATCAAGAAAGAAGAGACACTCTGGATTGAAGGAGGGGCATGTTATGCTCACAACAGAATTCTCCCTCTCAATTGGGGTTGGTACAAATTGGGGAAGGAGGGGGGAGGAAAGATACTAGGGGAACAAAGTGGTTGGGTTATCCTTCTGTTGCTTGACGCCTCTGTCTTCCTCCTCTCGCTTCATATAGCTCGCTCCCTTGCCGTGCTCTGCTTCTCCTTCTCTTGGGCTTCGAATTCTCTTGCCAGCCTTCGGTTGCGTCTTGTCGCTTTGGGCCGTCGCCCTGGGCCGGCCCATGACATGACATTCCCCACCCCTTGAGCAGCGACTTGCCCCCAAGTTGCCAGGACAGGGAAACGACGTTCCAGCCTGAACGCGTCTTCCCAGGTGTCGTGTGTGTCTGGCCTGCCTGCCCAACGTACCTTGACGCGCGGTGTGGTCTTGCCGCCGATTGGTACCAACTTGGTCTACAGAATGATCTCGGGAGTGAGCAGTTGCAGGTCCTTTGGAGGTGGAGTGTTGTCCTCGACGATGGCCTCAATATTGGGTGGCAGACATTTCTTCAATTGCGACACATGGATAACGTCGTGGATCTTGGACTGTGGCGGCAGCTCCAGGCGATAGGAGACCGCCCCAATCTTTTGCAGCACTGTATAGGGACCATAGTACTTAAGAGCGAGTTTGTGGTTGCGCCTTGCTGCCAGGGAGTTCTGCAATTAAGGTTGGACTTTCAGATACACTTTGTCGCCCACTGCAAATGATCTCTCGCTGCGATGCTTGTCCGCTTGGCGTTTCATCCTCTACTGCGCTCGGAGCAGATGTTGGCGCAGCAGCTCGAGCGTGGATGCCCTCTCACTTGCTAATTCCGCCACCTTGGGGTTGGTTGCTGGCGCCTCCAATGCAAATGGTCTAGGGGAATACACATATAAGGCTTCGAATGGGGAGCGACCCATTGCTGTATGGAAGGATGTATTGTACCAATGCTCCGCTAAGGGCAGTCACCGCACCCAACGAACCGGTGTGTCATGAGCAAAGCACCGCAGAAATGCTTCCATGCATTGGTTCAATTTTTCCGTTTGTCCGTTGGTCTCCGGATGCCGTGCTGAGCTCATATTCAGAATTGTATCCGAGAGACGGAAGAGTTCTTGCCAAAACAAACTGGTAAATACCAGATCACGATCAGAGATGATACAGAAAGGCATACCGTGCAGACGATAAACCTGATCGAAGAAGACTTGCGCCACTTGTTGGGCCGTATACGGATGCTTGAGGGGAATGAAGTGGCCATATTTTGTTAACTTGTCGATAACCACCAGGACGACGTCCATCCCTTGCGAGCGAGGCAGCCCTTCCACAAAATCCTAGCTCAAGGTATGCCAGGGTGGGGTGGAATGTCGTGGGGTTGCAGGAGCCCTGGCTGGCGACAGTGCTCAACCTTAGCACGCTGGCAAACTTCACAGTGCCGCACATAATCAGTGGCCGTTTTCTTCAGGCTGGGCCACGCAAATAAGCGTCTGATGCGTTGATACGTTGCTAGTATACCTGAGTGCCCTCCCACCGTGCTATCATGCATGATTTTGATGATATGTTGTTGGGCCAGCTTGTTTGTTCCAACCCACACTCATCCCTTGTAACGGAGAACACCTTGCGATAGGGTGAATCCTTGGCTGTTGTCAGAAGAGATGGCCAATTCAGTTAATAGTTTTGTGGCTTGCGAGTCCTCTACATAACACTGGACCAATTGATCCAACCAAACAGGTACTGGAGCAGAGATTGCCAAGAACAGCTCCAACTAGGGACGACGAGATAATGAGTCAGCCGCTGCATTATGTACTCCTTTCTTGTACTGGATGGTGTAATCTAGTCCCATCAGCTTCACAAACGCTTTATGTTGAATGCTCGTGCTCAATCGTTGCTCAGATAAGTGCCGCAATGCCTGGTGATCAGTGTGGATGATGAAGCGTTGATGTTGCAGATACGGGCGCCACTTTTCCACTGCCATCAATAATGCCAAGCATTCTTTTTCATATGTACTAAGAGCCTGATTTTTGGGGCAGAGTGCCTTACTCAGATATGCTAATGGGTGACCTTGTTGCATCAGGACTGCGCCTACTCCATCCTTGCAAGTGTCTGTCTCAAGGACAAATGTCTTGGAGAAATCTGGAACTGCTAGCACAGGTGCGCTGATCATATTGCTTGTTTCAACAGGGTAAATGCCTTGTCCGCCTGCGGTGTCCATTGGAAGATGAGCCCCTTCTTTAATAGTTCTGTTAGAGGGCGACTGATGATCCCATAATTCTGAATAAATTTGCGGTAGTACCCTGTGAGCCCGAGGAATCCTCGCAATTGCTTCAAGTTGTTGGGCACTGGCCAGCTTGTTTGTTCCAACCCACACTCATCCCTTGTAACGGAGAACACCTTGCGATAGGGTGAATCCTTGGCTGTTGTCAGAAGAGATGGCCAATTCAGTTAATAGTTTTGTGGCTTGCGAGTCCTCTACATAACACTGGACCAATTGATCCAACCAAACAGGTACTGGAGCAGAGATTGCCAAGAACAGCTCCAACTAGGGACGACGAGATAATGAGTCAGCCGCTGCATTATGTACTCCTTTCTTGTACTGGATGGTGTAATCTAGTCCCATCAGCTTCACAAACGCTTTATGTTGAATGCTCGTGCTCAATCGTTGCTCAGATAAGTGCCGCAATGCCTGGTGATCAGTGTGGATGATGAAGCGTTGATGTTGCAGATACGGGCGCCACTTTTCCACTGCCATCAATAATGCCAAGCATTCTTTTTCATATGTACTAAGAGCCTGATTTTTGGGGCAGAGTGCCTTACTCAGATATGCTAATGGGTGACCTTGTTGCATCAGGACTGCGCCTACTCCATCCTTGCAAGTGTCTGTCTCAAGGACAAATGTCTTGGAGAAATCTGGAACTGCTAGCACAGGTGCGCTGATCATATTGCTTGTTTCAACAGGGTAAATGCCTTGTCCGCCTGCGGTGTCCATTGGAAGATGAGCCCCTTCTTTAATAGTTCTATTAGAGGGCGACTGATGATCCCATAATTCTGAATAAATTTGCGGTAGTACCCTGTGAGCCCGAGGAATCCTCGCAATTGCTTCAAGTTGTTGGGCACTGGCCAAGCTGCTACTGTTGCTACCTTGGATGGCTCTGTGGCCACACCATCAGCTCCAATAATATGCCCCAGATACTCCAATTTCTGATGGGCAAACACGCATTTAGATCTTTTGATAACGAACTGGTGCTCCTGTAGTTTCCTGAAGACTTCCTTGAGCAACTTAATATGTTCCTCTAGAGTTTTGGTGTGCACCAAGATGTCGTCCATAAAGAGGAGCACCCCTTTGCGCAACAGATCATCAAAGGTGAAGTTGACCACTCCTTGAAAAGTGCTTGGGCCTCCAGTGACCCCAAACGGCATAACCAAAAACTCATACAATCCTTGGTGGGTGCGGAAGGCTGTCTTGAACTCTTCCCCTTCGGCCATACGTATCTGATGATAGCCTGACAGCCTGTCCAGCTTTGTAAACCAGCAGGCACCTGCCAACTCATCCAAGAGCTCATCGACTATTGGCATGGGGTATTTGTTTTTGACCGTGATTGCATTCAACATCCGGTAGTCGATGCAAAAACGCCGGGAGCCATCCTTTTTGCGCACAAGTAGCACTGGAGAGGCGAAGGGACTGGTGCTCAATCTGATGAAACCTTGGCTGAGCATCTCTTTAATCTGTCGTTGAATCTCATCTTTCTGTTGCGGCGTATAGCGATACGGCCGAGCACTAACAGACCGGGCTCCTTCGACCAGTGGTATCCTGTGATCTTGTGGGCGTCGAGGCGGCAAACCTGAAGGTGCTTGGAACAAATCTTGGAACTCCACTATAAGAGCCGCAACCCCTGGTGGCATGTCCATTTCCGAGGGCCGTACCGACGTTGTTGTAGTGCTCGATGTCAGGGCTTGCAGTTCCTATTCCTGGTGAATTGCACGGACCTGAATACCGTGTTGTACGGCACCTCGGCATAGAAACCCTCTCATTTTCCTTGGTGAAGTCGCCCTTCATGCGTGAAGTGCATTGTTCTATTGCGCCAATGTATCCACATAGGGCTGTGCTCCTCCAGCCAATCGGCGCCCACAATCAGATCATAACAGCCCAAGGGTAATACCTTAACATCTTGTTGAAATGTATGCCCTTGTGTCCACCACACCAACTTAGGAATCCATTGCGGGCTTGTCAATGTGGATCCTCCCGCCACTACATATTGTGCTGGTGCCATCTCCTGGGGTGTCAACCTGAGATCAGCCACAAGTTTGGCATCCACGAACGAGCAGTTCGCACCTGAGTCGACCAATATCAGTATCCGACGCTTGCCAATCATGCCGTGTAGACGCATAGTGCGTCGTTTAACTCGTGTCTCCGTTTGTAGGGTTGCCGACATCAACATCACTTCCTCATCAGAGCTCGAGTCCGAGAGGTGTTGCAGATCAGGGGGGTCGTCCAGTTGCAAGACCTCAAGCAATTCTTCCATGACATGAATAGGCACCTTGTCTGGGCATTTGTGACCTCGCGCCCATGGATCACCGCAGGTAAAACAGAGATTCTTGGCCTTTCTGTAGTTGCATAGGGCTTCCAGCTTCTCTGCCATTTTGCGTGAATCATCAGTACCCGAGGACTGCTTGGTTTTGTCCCCATAGGAGCTTTGCTTGTGCTGGTGGCGCAATGACTTAGTTGAAGCAGAAGAAGTGCCTTGATCATGCGCCAGCTCCGCTTCCTGCAACAACGCCAAACAACTAGCAGTATCAACGTCTTCAGGACGATGCAAAACTACAGCAGCACGAATATCAAGACGCAGCCCCGATGTGTAACATTCCACACAAAAAACTTCATGAGTATGGGGATCAACTAACAGGATTTGATGTTTCAGTGTGTCAAATTTTGCTGTGTAATCCTCTACCATGCCTACTTGACTTAGCAGCAACATTTGTCTCATGTAAAATTTGTGTTTATCGCGTCCCCATTTCTCTCTAACTGAAGTGCAGAACTCCTGCCAGGTTGCAAACACCCGGCGCTTCTGAATCATTTTGAGCCAGAGCGCAACATTACCCACACAATTCAGAAAGGCAAATTTGACCTTCATCGAGTCGGACACACTGTAAATCTCGAAGTACAACTCACAATTATCAAGCCATACTTGATAATCAGTCCCATCAAACTTGGGGAAATCCATTTTGGGAGTGCTACCAAGATGAGGAGATGTGGTGTATGTGGCTCTCTGTCGAACAGGTTGGGTGCGGGTCGCATACCGTTGTCCGGAGGCAGTCAGGGGAATCGTGGATCCCCGAGAACTGACCCCCGATGTAGCAGATGCCCGCCGTGCCCATGGGGCCGATCCATGCCGTCCGTGCGTCCTTCCACCGTGGTTGGCGGGACGCGGTTGTTGGCTGGACCTTGAGGTGGTGTGGGCGACGCTTCCAGCGCATCCAGACGCGCCGACGCGTCCTCTGCATGGAGTTGCAGGAGGGAGGCGGACTCGCTGAGGGATTTGGCTGTCGAGTCCATGGTCTTCATCCGCGCGGTGACGCCCTTGAGCTGCTCGAAGATGGAGTCGAGCTTGGCGTTCGTCTCCACCCCTTGCTGCTCCACGGTGCCCATCGCCGCCGAAATTTGGAGCTCCACAGCACTCGGCCCCCGCTTCTTCGGCGCCAGATCGCCCACCCGAGACGGCAGTTCCTGCCGAAGGATAGGAATTACAGCAGCAGACGGATTTGCTGCTCACCCCAATCGGACTGACGGATCACGCACGAATCGATGAGGAACGAATCGACTCCTGATACCAATTGTTATGCTCACAGCAGAATTCTCCCTCTCAATTGGGGTTGGTACAAATTGGGGAAGGAGGGAGGAGGAAAGATACTAGGAGAACAAAGTGGTTGGGTTATCCTTTTGTTGCTTGACGCCTCTGTTTTCCTCCTCTCGCTTCATATAGCTCGCTCCCTTGCCGTGCTCTGCTTCTCCTTCTTCTTCTCCTTCAACAACAAAAAATCGCCAACACCGGCCTGAAAGGGGCCCAGCCATACATTCCCGTCACTATTTTGGCAATTGCCGATTCCCGTTAACATGAAAATCAAGGTTAGGTTAGAGATGCAACAGGATGGGACACGTGAGACGTGACAGCCGTGCCGACTGCGGAGGCCCTTTCGTTCGTCCAGCTTTCCAGCTTTGGTTGTTCCGTGACAGTGCGGTAGGCCCCCCGGCTGCAGCGGCACTGATCAAATACTACCACATACTTTTGTCTATGCTGCGTGCTCTGCACTTTGGATTCCGTTGCTCGAAAATACGGCGTATTTTGAATCCCACAAGCCGCCGGTACGAAGCTTTGCCGTTGGGTCCGTACGAGATGGAGGTGACGTTCGCGTTGCGACGGTGGCACGCGCGGTCAAATGCTGAGCCAGGGTCAACGGATCAAGGGTGACGGAGGCGGACCCATGGTCCATCCTATCCAGATGTGATTCAAATCGTACTCATCGCAAGCTGCGGTTCAATTCTCCATGACACGTCAAGACGAGATTCTCTCCCCGCTGAGGCCAAGGAAGAATACTCGAATACTCGAATCAGCATGACACGTAGCTCTGGACGTGCTCCCAACACAACGGTCGATTCTTTGCGTTCAAAAAATACTCCACATATACAAATAGTAGAAAATGTCCGGTCTCAATTTGAATCGAGACGCCTACAACCGGGGGTAGTGGGCGGAACCATTGGCCGCGCCCACAACGGCTTTCTCCTGTGCGCACCGTGCGCCGCTCGGGCCGCGCACAGCCCCCGACGCACGGAGCGGCCACAAAATTTTGAAATCCCCTCGAGCTCTCTCTCTCTCTATCGGTCACCAGACGCCACTGCCAGCAGCCACTAGTAGGAGTACAAAACACTCTCTCCGAGGCGCACTTTACTGTAATCCACTCGCCCCAAAGCTGTGTCCTGCGCGCGCTCAAACGCCGGGCACCACCTCAGCTCAACTCCGGCCCACCCCCACCCTCACCCTCACCGCTGCTCCGCCCCCAAAGCCCCAGGTCCCGGATCCGTCGGAGCTAATGGGTCTCTGCCTCAGCAAGAAGCAGCAGCAGCGGCGGCGGCAAGAGGAGCAGCCGCGCAGTGCGGCCAAGAAGAGCGGCAAGGACGCCGGCCCGCTAGTGCCGGAGGTGAAGAAGGCGCCGACGACGGCCAAGCCGGCGCCGTCCAGGAAGGCGACTGCGCCTAGGGCGGAGGAGCCGGCGGCGGACAAGCGGACGGTGTTCGTGGTCAAGGCTGCCGCCGCCGCCGCGGCTGCCGAGGTGGCGAGCGGCGGGGAGAGCGACGGGGTGAAGAGGGCGCCCCCAGCTCCGACCGCGCCGGTCGAGGAGGCAGCGAAGCCGGCGGTTGTTAGCAGGGTGCCGGTGCGTACCTCGAGCTGCACCAAGGAGGAGGTGGACGCGATTCTGATCCAGTGCGGCCGGCTCAGCCGCAGCTCGTCGGCGTCGGGGGAGGCGGCTGCGTCGGGCGAGAGCGGCGGGGGCCACCGCAGGTACTCTGGATCCAAGAGGAGCTACGACTTCGACCGGGAGAGGAGGGCTGGGGGCGTCGACGACGAGTGCGACTGGGACAGGCTGGGCGGCGGCGCCGCCGCGTCGAGGCCCTCGCCGCGCCGGAGGACGCCGGACCGTAAGCGGTCGGCGAGCCACGAGAGCCGAAGCGGTGCCGGGAGCGGGAGCAGGAGGGTGAGCCGCTCGCCGGGACGGCGCGGCGAGGGCGCACCCGCGGCGGCGAGCTCCGTGGGCATCGAGCGGTTCGCGCGGCAGCCCGGGAAGTTGGTGTCGGTCCCGGCCCGAGAAAAAGGGCGCGCGCCGTCGCCGGTGAAGGCTGCACCGGCAGGGAAGAGGTATGCGTCGCCAACCCTGAGGTCCAACTCCCCCGCAAGGGTGGCGGCCGTCGCGAATGAGAACGCCGGGGTGCCGCCGACGCACGGGCCGTCGCTGAGCCGAAGCTCGTCGAGGAAGGCCGATAACTCGCCGTACCGTCGCAACCCCATGTCGGAGCTCGACGAGAACGCACTGGCCAACAACCACCACACCACCAACAACGGCAAGCCCCAAAACAAGGTAAGGATCAATAAAATCTTCAGTATTTAGAGCATTTTAGCCATCAATTTTGTCCACCAAATTGCTCATCAAATCCTTCAATTATGCGCGCAGAAACCCATCGAGAGTGTCGCTGCCGTTTCACAGAGGTTAGGGGAGCGCTGCCAGATCACGAAGGACAAGGCGGAGATCATGGAGGAGGCCGTGGCGTCGGACACCAAGGCACCGTCCGCGAGGATGAACGCGACGCACACGGTGAGCATTGTGGCCGAGAGCGTCGTCAACAACACGAGGGCGGGGCCTGGGTGCCGGTCGTCCCGGCGGTCCTCGCGGGACTTCGACCACAGCGGCAGTTCTTTCGCCTTCATGGAGGATGCCGTTGCGCCAGACACCAGAGCGCCGTCTTCCAAGATCAACGCGACGCACTCGGTGAACATTGTGGCCGAGAGCGTCGCGAGCACAAAGGCGGGGCCGGTGGGCCGGTCGTCGAGGAGGTCGTCCCGAGACTTCGACCACGCCTTCCTGAATGAGGCCAGGGCGTCGGAGACAAAAGCACCGTCGTCCAGGATGAACGCGACGCACACGGTGAGCATCGTGGCCGAGAGCGTCGCCAACCCGAAGGCCGGGCCGGCAGGCCGGTCGTCCAGGCGGTCATCCCGCGACTTCGACCACAACGGCAACTCCTATGCCTCCCTGCTCCTCGAGGACATCCAGAGCTACCACCAGCAGAACGCCAGCGACACGGCCGCGGCGGCGCCGGCGTTCTCGCTCCCGGCGTGCGTGTCCAAAGCCTGCTCCATCCTTGAAGCGGTCGCGGACCTCAACTCCTCGCCATCGGAGAACAGGAGCTTTGAGCTCGACCGGTCGGCCGACGACAAGGGGTCGGCCAACGTGAGCTGCTACAGCGCCGGGAAGGCGGCGGCGGCGGGCACGCACGTCGTCGAGTCCGAGGTCGTTGTCAAGGACGACCTCATGGAGCCGAGCCTGCACAAGTACGTGTCCGTGCGGGACATCCGCGGCGAGGCCGAGCCGCAGGAGTCCGCCGGGAGCAACAGCTTCGCCGGCAACCCGTGGACGTGCTCGTGGGAGCCCAATTCCGTCGACTCCACCGACCGGACGTGGACGGCCTCGCAGTCCAACAGCGACGATGCCGAGCAGCGCAGCGGCGGCACGGTCGGCACACTTGAACAGTCTTGGCAGAGCAAGCAGGAGTCCGGTGTCCGTCCGCGGTTGGGCTCTGCCGGCAGTGCTCAGCTCGGGCACGGTGCTCAACGGGGCGGCGGCGGCGGCGGCGTCGCGCGATCCGATGCTCGGACTGCCTCGGCGAACTCTTCTAGCGCTTAGCAAAAATGACAATGCTGCTGTCATTTTTATGCGTTCTGGTTTTATAAACTTGTAGCAAGACGGCTTGCTGTTCTTTGATTCATTTGATAATATCTTGGCGACGTACTTGTCCTTGGTAATCCAATGACGAACGCTTGAACTATGAATATGAAACTTCTGAAATGGATTACGCACCTTCTTGTTTCCTAGTAGATACTATATTTTTTGGCATGTTTCTATGTTCAAAACCTATTATATAATTGTTCGTCATGTGATTGAACACTTCTAATTTGTTGAAACGAGTTATGAGATCCATCAATTTTAGATAGACTGATCATTACGAGATGAAACTCTGGTCAACCAAGAACAATTAGTTGATCCTGTAACCCATATATAGCTTGGTTTCTAAAATTTGTCCGCAGCGCTTTCATAGCTCAGTTGGTTAGAGCACCCGTTTAGTAAGCGGGAGGTCTTGAGTTCAACTCTCAATGAAAGCACTTTTGTTTGTTTCATATGTTTTTGACTATAAGTTAGCAATAGATTTTGGCTTTCTAGACGTACTCAGCAATATTTTTATCATAGCATCGTTTCTATTCTAGAAAGACAATGTCTCATTTTTTTTCACGAACTTCTAGGATCTCTTTGATTCACGTGATCCGCAGAACACACGAATAGAAACACCAAGATTAGAGTGTCATCTCGTGTTGCATTGACGAGTGTTAATATCACGAGAAAAACAAAATAATTTTAACAAGATATCTGAGTGGATGGAAATTTTCCTCCAAAACATAATGCAATGCCTTCTTGAGAATAAAAAACTCAAAAAGATTTCATCACACGAACCAAATGATGTACATATGAAAACAAGTCCTAAAGATTCAAATCCTCCAAAATTTATTTGTAGTGCTTTCATAGCTTAGTTGGTTAGAGCACCCGCTTAGTAAGCGGGAGGTCTTGAGTTCAACTCTCAATGAAAGCATTTTTGTTTGTTTCATATGTTTTTGACTAAGTTAGCACAGATTTTGGCTTCCTAGACGTACTTAGCAATATTTTCATATTTTTATCATAGCATCGTTCCTATTCTAGAAAGACAATGTCTCTCATTTTTCACGAACTTCTAGGGTCTCTTTGATTCACGTGATCCGCAGAACACACGAATAGCAAAACACCAAGATTAGAGTGTCATCTCCCCTCGAATCCTACATGAATTTGTATTGAAGAGTGTTAATATCACAAGAAAAACAAAATAATTTTGACAAGATATCTGAGTGAATGGAAATTTTCCTCCAAAACATAATGCAATGCCTTCCTGAGAATAGAAAACTCAAAAAGATTTCATCACGCGAACCAAATGATGTACATACGAAGACAAGTCCTAAAGATTCAAATCCTCCAAACTCTCAATGAAAGCATTTTTTTGTTTGTTTCATATGTTTTTGACTAAGTTAGCACAGATTTTGGCTTCCTAGACGTACTCAACAATATTTTCATATTTTTATCATAGCATCGTTCCTATTCTAGAAAGACAATGTCTCTCATTTTTCACGAAATTCTAGGGTCTCTTTGATTCACGTGATCCGCAGAACACACGAATAGCAAAACACCAAGATTAGAGTGTCATCTCCCGTTGAATCCTACATGAATTTGTATTGACGAGTGTTAATATCACGAGAAAAACAAAAGAATTTTGACAAGATATCTGAGTGGATGGAAATTTTCCTCCAAAACATAATGCAATGCCTTCCTGAGAATAAAAACTCAAAAAGATTTCATCACGCAAACCAAATGATGTACATATGAAAAAAGTCCTAAAGATTCAAATCCTCCAAAATTTCTTTATTTTTTCTTTGAATCAAAGAAGCCCTAACTATGTTGAGCTCATATTAGTAACATGATGCTTTCTCTATGTTGCAATCTCGCTTTTTTCGAGATAACAACATGAATTATTGATCAGTTACAAAAAGAGGAATACAAAGATTGTCTAGAGGGTTTATGAACCAAACATAGTGTCAAACCACGACGGAGTTTGCCAGTCAAGCCAACCGATGCACTTCTTCGTTCACTTTTTGTCAACCATGCCGGAACCTAGACACTGTGAATTGTCATCATTGAACTTCAATCTTCGTGATCATGCAATTAATAAGTCGTCTGATGAGAATGGGTTTAACTTTCAACGAAAGCATTTTAATTTCGTTAATCTCGCTTTGGACAAGGTTAGCACATATTTTGGATTTCTAAACGTATTTAGCAATACTGAGCAATATTTTCCTACTTCACATCATTTTTATTATATTAAGACATCATCTCTTCTTTTTTAGTGAACATCATTTTGTTTGAGCGTTAATGAACTTCTAGAGCCTCCGTTGGTTCAAGTGTTCCTCAAACCACAAGAATATGATAAACAAAACAAGATTAGAGTGTCATATCATATTGAATCCTACAAATTTGCATAAAAAGTTTTTGATATGAAAGGTAAAGAAAAAGAATTGCTACCAGAGGTTTGAGTGGATAAAAAAATCTTCCAAAATATGGATTGCATTTACTGTTGGGAAAAGTAGTAGAAAGCAAAAAAATCGCTCTACGATCAACTAGGAACACTATGAAGATGTGGTTTGGATTGGATCGTTACCAATCCGAGTTGCAGCGGAAGAAGAGTCGATGTAGATCTTACTTAAAGTCCCTCGAACAGTAGATGAACGAGTCCTCGAATCGTCCATGAACAGTCTCTCGAACAAAAGACCGAAAGCACGACCTCTCCACGGATTGCAAGTGTACGGTCTTCACGTTCTGGCATCGCTTTGCCAACCAGAGCTAATCGTCGCTGGAGAATTAGAGGGAGGAGATTAGAACCACACTAGACTTCTAATTATGAGGATTAGAGATGATCTAGATCTAGCTCTAATCGAAACAACTAGGACTAGAGGAGGCTCCAAAAACTTGTGTGTCGAAAAGTGCCAAAACCTCCAGTATATGTATGTTGGAGGGAGAGGAGGGGGCACCACAAGGGTGGGAGGATCACCCCCTTGCGACAACCATGAAGAGGGGGGGTCCCCCCTTCAATTCGACCTCCCGTGCGCCACCCCTATTTGGCCCAAGTGGCCCAATATGCTTTCCACCACTTGGCCTTTTAATGACTGTTCATATTAAATTAAATATAAAAGCCTCTTAACTATCATTAGAGCCTTATAATGTTAGTTTAACATCACTGGAAACATTTTCTGCATATATATATTATGTATCGGCAATATCCGGTATTGCCCGATAAACCCCGAACCCTTCCGGTGACCCTAAAATGTTTCCGGTTCCACTTGAAACTATTTCAAATATTAGTGAAACTATTTCACAAATATTTTTCCGTTACTCCTATCCTACTAACACTCATCATATCATGATTACCTTAAACTTGTGACCCTGTAGGTTCGGTAAAACATAGACATGAACAAAACCCCTTTCATTCGATGACTGATAGCGCAACTGTGGACGTACATATCAAATCATATGAGTACATGAATGACATTCGAGTGGACCTTTGGTTATCTTGTGTTATTCCCTTTGCTTTGCGATACTTTATAAAACCCGAGGAGAGATATATTGGTATCCTCTTGAATCATACACATACTCACTATATCGGTCTCCTTGTTACCGGTTTTGTTCTTCTTTCTCGTTGACATGTTTTGGCATCCCTGTGACCTAGTCACTTGTGTCTGGCCAGATGATGATGGATGTCGTCACACCAAGAGGGACCTAAGAATATCCCTCCATCGTCGGAGGAGCAAATCCCACTCTTGAGCTATCTAGTCCCTTGTCAAACTTTCTGATGAACCTGTAAGTTGTCGTTGTGGTCACTATTACATATGATGTTTGAGCAACCCCAAAGTTCATCATACAGTAAGAAGTGACTACGATACTCTGATGATCTAAGGAACTAAACCACATGTTAACACTCCGCTTTATAACAATTGACTTCTAACAATTGTATCTCAAAGTATAACAAACAAGTTTGGGTTGATTCAATACGATCATTCTTCTAACGTCATATTCTCAAAATTGTTTTAGGACTTTCATTAAACTTAATGATATCCTAAGATCTCGGAAAACATGATCACCAACCAAATTTGAGTTAGTCTTAGATGCGAGACTAGGATTCATGTTATATCGCTTATTTGACACACGCATATGAGTTTTCCACTGAATCACACATTCCAGGATCATATCAGTTATAGCATAGAATATAAACTCTTAATTATGAATTTGGAAATATAATAATACAATATTAATACCTCTAGAGCATACTTCCAACAGACTCCCACTTGCACTAGAGTTAATAATCTAGTTCATAGTTTCTTCAAACACCTATGGCTATCCGGTGTTACTCATGCTTTGCTTGTGGTAGAGCCTTCATCATCGGGCTGACACATTCAAAATACGTGTGACACTTGTGCTTGTTATGTCTGGTCTTCATGTGTGATTTTGTCTCCTTTGCTTGGTCAATGGTACCACTATATCACAATGTAGTGTCATTTGAGTTCATTGCACTTGGGACCACACTAACTTTATCAAGAAACTTCTTGGTCCAAACTCACTCCTTCAAAGCTTTTGAAGCCTCAATATATTCAGCTTCCGTTGTAGAATCCACAATAGTGTTCTTGCTTTAAACTATTCCAAACTATTATCCTAACATAGCCCGATAGTCATCTATATCAGTCATGAAGTTAGTGTTCGTGTAACCATTTACAACGAGCTCTTCATCTCCTCCATAGACGAGGTGTAAATCCTTTGTCCGTCTGAGGAACTTAAGAGTATTTTTAACAGCTGCCAAGTGATACGTCTCCAACGTATGTATAATTTTGATTGTTCAATGCTATTATAGTATCAATCTTGGATGTTTTATATGCAATTATATATCATTTTTTGGACTAACCTACTAACTTAGTTCCAAGTGCTAGTTGTTATCTTTTGTCTGTTGTTGTTTTTTCCAGGAAATCGGTATCAAACGAAGTCCAAATGCCATGACCTTTTGATGATTTTTTTGGACATAAGAGACACTAGAAGCTTCGGGAGGAGGCCAGAAGACGAAGGGGGTGGCCA
>NC_057797.1:620874874-620879368 GCF_018294505.1 Triticum aestivum
ACCTAATTCCAGCTCTATAAATTCTCTAAAATCGGGAAACCAACAGAGAGACGCCCAAAATACTTCTTCCGCTGCCGCAAGCTTCTGTTCTCGCGAGATCCATCTGGAGGCCTTTTTTGGCACTCTGCCGGAGGGGAAATCAATCACGGAGGGGCTCTACATCAACCTTGCTACCCTTTCGATGATGTGTGAGTAGTTTACCATAGACCTATGGGTCCATAGTTAGTAGCTAGGATGACTTCTTCTCTCTCTTTGATCTTCAATACAATGTTCTCCTTGATGTCCTTGGAGTTCTATTCGATGTAATCCTTTTTGCGGTGTGTTTGTTGGGATCCGATAAATTGTGAGTTTATGACCAGATTATCCATGAATATTATTTGAGTCTTTTCTGAACTCTTTTATGCATGATTATTATAGCTTTGTATTTCTCTCTGATCTATCCGTTTGGTTTGGCCAACTAGATTGATTTATCTTGCAATGGGAGATGTGCTTTGTGATGGGTTCGATCTTCCGGTGATCAATCCCAGTGACAGAAGGGGACATGACGCATATTTGTATTGTTGCCATTAAGGATAAAACGATGTGGTTTATTCATATTGATTGAGTTTACTTTGTCTACATCATGTCATCTTGCTTAAGGTGTTACTCCGTTCTTTATGAACTTGAAACTCTAGATGCATGCTGGATAGCGGTCGATGTGTGGAGTAACAGTAGTAGATGCAAGCAGGAGTCGGTCTATTTGTTTCGGACATGATGCCTATATACATGATCATTGCCTTGGATTTTGTCATGACTATTCGCTTTTCTGTCAATTATCCAATAGTATTTTTTTACCCACTGTATGCTATTTTCAAGAGAGAAGTCTCTCGTGAAAACTATGGCCCCCGGGTCTATTTTTAGCATATATTAAAATCCAAAAATACCTTGATGCAATTTAATTTAATTTAATTTAATTTAATTTGTGTTTTTATTTATCTATCTATCACTACGAGATTTAATCCTTGCAATTAACCGCCGAGGGATTGATAACCCCTTGTTTCCATTTGGTGCAAATATTTGTTATTTTGTGTGTAGGTAGTGCTAACGAGGTGTTGTGTGGTTCTTCTACTGGATTGATTAGCTTGGTTCTTAACTAAGGAAAATACTTATATCTACTATGCTGCATCATCCTCTCCTCTTCAGAGAAATCCCAACACAGCTGACAAGTAGCACCAAGTGAGCCACTTCAAAATCACGTTGGTACCTTGATACGTCTCCAACGTATCTATAATTTTGATTGTTCCATGCTGTTATATTATCAATCTTGGATGTTTTATAATCATTTCATAGTCATTTTATATCATTTTTGGTACTAACCTATTGACATAGTGCCAAGTGCCGGCTGTTGTTTTTTCCATGTTTTTTACATCACGGGAAATCAATATCAAATGGAGTCCAAATGCCACGAAACTTTACGGAGAATTTTTATGGGCTAGAAGGAACACAACGGGCCCTGGCTGCACCTGGGGGTGCCCCGAGGGAGGCACGACCCACCAGGGCGTGCCAGGAGGCCTAGGCGCGCCCTGGTGGGTTGTGCCCACCTCGGGTGCCCCCCGGGCCGCCTCTTTGCTCTATAAATACCCCAATATTTCATAAACCCTAGGGTAGTTGACGAAATATTGATCCAGGCGCCGTAGAGTCCAGAACCACCAGATCCAATCTAGACACCATCTCGGATGGGGTTCACCACCTCCATTGGTGCCTCTCCAACGATGCGTGAGTAGTTCTTTGTAGACCTTAGAGTCCGTATTTAGTAGCTAGATGGCTTCCTCTCTCTCTCTCTCTCGCTCTCTCTCTCTCTCTCTCGCTCTCTCTCTCTTGATTCTCAATACAATGGTCTCTTGGAGATCGATATGATGTAACTCTTTTTGCGGTGTGTTTGTTGGGATCGATGAACTTTGAGTTTATGATCAGATCTATGTTTTTATATCCATGAAAGTATTTGAGTTTCTTTGGTCTCTTTTATGCACGATCTCTTATAGCCTCGTATTTCTTCTCCGACATTTGGGTTTTTGTGCCAACTTGATCTATTTATCTTGCAATGGAAAGAGGTGCTTTGTAGTGGGTTCGATCTTACGGTGCTTGACACTACTAGGAAAAGGGCTATAGATAATATGGACACTAATGGCGCACCACATGTGGTGCGCCATTAGTGTCTATCACACTAATGGCGCACCACACCAATGGTGCGCCACTACTAACATATTTTTTTTCCAAAAATACTAATGGCGCACTGGATAAGAGTGTGCCATTACTAGTTTAACTAGTAATGGCGCACCACTCACCACATGCGCCGTTACTATCATTTTTTTTGCAAAACTACTAATGGCACACCACAAGCTGGTGCGCCATTATTAACCAGGGTTACTAATGACGCATTTGTGGGTGGTGCGCCATTAGTAACCTGGGACCAGCTAGATATTTTGGACAGCCACACCTACACACTCACTTTCCCCACTTCATTCTCTCCACCTCCTCCTCCAAGCTTGTCTTGGCTGCCTCCTCCTCCTCACCTCATTTGCACCATAGATTCATCCAAATTAAGTGGTTAAATTACCTTTTTGATAGGTAAGTAAGGGGAAAGCTATCTTTATGTTGTAGATGTACTTTTTTCTCCCTCCAACGACATGCACATGCACTTTTTATGGCCTAGCTAGATCTATGTATGTTTGTGGTGTTGCATATGTTTGTGGTGTTGCATATATGTTTGTATTTGCAGGTACCGGTATTTGAAATGCGATAGTTGCCAATATTTTGCCGGAATGTTGATTCATTTCCGTTTCGACGAGAATTTTGGCACTATGCATTGTTTTTTGTCCTATTTTTAGGGAAAGTCATGCCAATTTTTTTCTTGGTTCTAAAATATCGTTTTGCTCTACTCCGCAGGCGACCATGGTCCGCACGATGACCGAAGGCATCGTGAATAGGTTTTTGAGCTCCGCGAAGGCCGAGATGCTTCAAAAGAACGAGACGGAGATAAGATGTCCGTGTCGAAGATGCAAGCTTAAGAGCCTGATTGCTGACCCGGATTCCGGGCAGGTGCGGGACCACCTGCTCTTGCGTGGTTTCATGGATGGCTATCAGTGGCAAGGTGATGAAGATGACTATGAAGTCGTCCATGGGGGTCGGGCAAGAAATTAGGAAGGGCAGCAAGACAACCACTGCGGCGAGGGCGGGCGAGAAGACGAAGAATCTCCAGGACATGATCACGACGGTGATGCTGTACACAGTTATCATGTAGAAGATGCCGGACATGATGATGAGGAAGATGAAGATGCCGGAGCAGATGACGATGGACCACTGAAGAGTGCATCTCCTACTGCACGAATTATCTAGGCATCGAGAACCCCGTTGGTCTGCCCGTCAACAGGCACCTCGGCAGGCTCGCTGGATGGGGTCACCGCGAGGGTCGCCGCAAAATGCATGTCGACTTCGAGGGTCGACTCGCCGACTTTGAAAGAGCAAACCTAGTCGCGCTACAACACATAGACGTGGTCAATCCTTGGGTGGTAGAGCACAAAACCTTTATTGAGAAGACGTACAATGACCAAGGCCAACAGAGGACAGAAGGAGATATAATCAAAGAGCACAACTCATGTTTCACGCGTTGGTTCAAGGAGAAGCTTCTGTCGTACCCTTTACATGAGGATTCTTCCGCGGAAGAAAAACTCATATTCGCCTTGTCACAGGGCGCCGAGCACAACCTGATGACCTATGAGGCGTACGATATCAACGGCTACACATTCTACACCGAGGACAAGGACATGAAGAGCGATGGTTATCAGAACTCCGGGGTAACGATGGAATCCTACACCGGTAACGACAAGGACAAATACTATGGAAGGATCGAGGAGATCTGGGAGCTGAGCTACACTGGAGAGAAGGTCCCGATGTTCCGTGTCAGATGGGCCAAGAGCGTCCTAAAAGAAGACCGGTATTTCACCACCATGGTTATACCCGAAGCCAAATCCAAGACCGCGGGCGCAAACGTCACCGCGAAAAATGAGCCATTGGTACTGGCTTCCCAAGTGGACCAATGCTTCTTCATTACCGACCCGTCAAAGCCCAGTCGTGTTGTCGTGAGGAGAGGCAAAATGAAGATCATCGGAATGGATGGAGTCGCCAATGAGCAAGACTTCGACAAGTACGGCGACCCAAAGATGGAACATGACGACGATGATGAAGTGCCATACACCACAAGAAGAAGCAGGACCACCCTACCTAAAGGACGTCCGTTCCACAGAAGAACTCCATTTGCGAAAAAGAAGGGCAAGAAGATTGTGAACAGATATCTAGCTAATTAAGATCGATTGTATTTAAATTGTAGCCTTCATTTCTTGATTGTATTTCGACATATTGAAATGATATTTCTTCTATTCTAATGTCCTCCATCTCGATCGCTATCCCCCCTCGCCAGATCCCCCTCGCCGCCGAGCACCCCCCGCACCCTCCCCC